>NW_021479630.1:473339-476037 GCF_001605985.2 Dendrobium catenatum | reverse complement strand
CAAGTCAATAACAACCTATACAAGATCACATGCAATAAACATGGGAGTTAATGGAGAGGATGTAAACACACCTCAAGGTATTTCTCTCAAATCACTACTGAACACTGCCTCGTTACTATCCTAGACCTTAGCCAAGCCAATACCATCTTGACGTTGTGATCTTTCTGCAAAGGAAAAATTAAGAGACTGCTTGTAGTCCCAAGCAGTAAGAAGAAGCCAGAGAGGGCTAATTGCCTACAGCAAGAATACTAAGTTAAGGTACCCTTATTTATGGCTCAGAATTAGGATCCTTCTCCAAGGAATTTATTTAACCTTGCAATATTCAAACCTCTCATTGTCAGCTATGCAATAACATCAAGAAGATGGCTTTGGATCAAGGGTGGTTTAGACAGTAAGAAAGCAGCAACTTAACCACGAGTGGATAACAAGGAAAAGACTGGAGTATCATTGAGGAGATTTGAGTGACAACCTATCATATAAATCAACAATTTTACTCTACTCATCACCCTCTTGCATTTAACATTCTTAAAATCATTATAAGTCTTTGTAATATTCATTTTTCTTGAATTTTTTTTAAAACAAAATAACTTAAACCAACAAATCCTGTATGAAATTTATAAACCTCTACACCAAGATTGATGCATAAAAGTTCTTTTTGTTTAAGAGGTGATTTATGCTAAAAATTAAATTTTACTAAAACTACATATAGGACATACACCGTAAAGCAAAATTCAAAAGATAGAAACCATATAACTAGAATCATAAACCACCACCAACAACATTTGAGATAAAGAAAAATTCAATGATAGTATAGCTATAAGATACTGCAAGGAATATCACTTTGAAACATCCACATCCCGCATTTCATCATTATTATAAAAAAAGTTTTTGAAACTAAAATGCTACATCAGTTCATTCTTTGGCATTAAAAATTATTGTAGTTTATTTCATACCATAAGGAGTGAGCACTGATATGAATAGCAAGAACAAAAAAATATCTTCTAGTAATTTTACACTTAATATCATCTACACAAATATAAGGGCTTGATTAATGTTAAAGCTAAGTTGTTAGGAACTATAATATATGCATCTTTCGAGATGTTAAAGACATAAGGAATATCAAAGAAAAAATGATTGTGTGATTCCAAAAATATATTACAAAATACACAACTTTGACTAACATTGACACTCTTAGCTTTAAAGGCAACCTTGGTCTTTAAGTGGCCAACTAAGATTTTCCAAACAAAAGTTGCATATTTAGTGGAGCATTCTTTGAACCAAACAAACTTGCTCCAAGGTAGTTTATAATCAGTCAAATATAGTTAGTTTTATGTCATTTTGTATGAAAAAGTATTACTCCCTAGTGAATAACATATAGAACTGGAAGAATAAATCTCGAGTTGGGTAATTTGACGAACATAATCATTGTATGTGAAATTTGTAGAGGACGGAAACAACATTTCCCATTGAAAATAAAATCATTGATGGTGGCTTAATGAGAGCAGTTAAAGGTGGCAATGACAGAGTTAATGAAAAAAGTAAGTGATTATTGCTAACCTTGAGAGTAAGCCAATTACTATTATTTATGGCAGTTTCACAAAGAGCATTTCAAAAACTAGTATCATCATGAGGAGGCTTAGTCCAACTAGGTGAATAGTTATTGAAAAGACAAATAAAAAGATAGATCATACAATTGTGCAATCTCTATAGGAGTTTGCACTTGCTCATTATATGTAAATAATCAATATTGAGGAAACCAGGACCACCTTTATTAGTAGGCAAGGTGGTGGTGTTCTAAGATATGAGTCTGAGTGTTCTATTCTCGCCATTGTTTTGAAGAAAATTAATAATAGAACTAGTAGTACTCTTTATAATATCATGAGGTATAATAGTATATATGAACCAATAACAAAGATAGTTTCATAAAAGGGATCAAACAAGCTAAAATCTACCAATAAAAGAAAGAAGTTTATGTTTCCAACCACTAAACCAAGAGTTAAGCTTATTAAGAATTTTGAAGTAACATTATCATTTTGCTTAGAATTAGAAAGGTTATGATGAGGACATCGACAGACGCTACCGACATGTTTATCAACGACAGAATCGCAGATCGATGACCACGATTCAGCGCCTCTACTTTTGATTAAGATGTCATGATGAATTATTTAGTTATTTATTGTTTCCCGTTTTTACCCTTGTGGGGAGTTGTTTTGTTATTGTAGCCCAGAGGGCAATTTCGTACTTTTCCTTTTTCATGAGTGGAGACCTATATATAGTGGTCTCATATGATGTATTGGGTTAATGAATATTTTGAATGAAATCTTGTTTTGTTATCTTCTTCTTCTTGTGGTGCACTAGAGAGGAGAACGAGAGCCCAAGGTGAGGGCGAAAGCAATACCCACCAGTCATTGGAAGAGTCCGTGACTCGTGGTCTATCCCCATCATCCCGCTCTTCTTCCTCTCCCCACAATGCCGGCCCTAGCCTCCCTCTTGGCCGCCGGCCACCCCACCACCACTACCCGTCCCCAAGCCACTCAACCGCCGGCCTCCTCCCCCATCCCCCACTTGTTCCAATTTTGAAAATTCAAAATTTGAATTTCAAGACTTTCCAATTTTGGAAATTCCTAATTAGGAAAGTACTTAAATCCACATCATGATGAAATTCAAATTCAAACGGATTTCATCATAATCTTTCCTA
>NW_021479630.1:466413-473129 GCF_001605985.2 Dendrobium catenatum | reverse complement strand
TTCAGGATTTATTTCAAAACTCCTCCTCTCTACATAACCGCCGGCCTCCCCTCTTGGCTCCCCTCCTTAACTCCACCATTCAAGGCATTAATGCCTTTGATTTGAAATTCAAAATTCAAATCAATTCCCTCCCAATCTAGTCAAATCTGAAATTAAATTTCAGATTTTGATTAATCTCTTCAATACTCCACTAAACCTAATTTCTCCAAACCCTAGCCCATCATCCCTTGCACCCGTCGGCTTCTCCCTCTCTCCTTGGGAATCCTGCCTCCCGCCGCCCCCCTCCTCTCTCTCTTCCTTCCTCGCGAACCACAAGTGCTCTCCCTCACCACCTCATATTTCCCCTCTTCTCATTGGAGTTCTCTCAACAACGGCAAGAATGCATGGCGGATCCCGAACTTGAAGGAGGACTTGTGTTCGACGCCTACGGAGACATCAACATCCTACGATCCCCGTTCTTCGACGTGGGATTTGACCACGACGACACCATTGGAGATTACTTGGATCGAATTCTCCCCACTCTTGCGCACGTCATCGACGGTCAACTTTCAGACTACGATTGGATCATCGTCGGCCACCGGCTACCTCTCCACCAACGAAGGTCTTCGGCGTCGTCTTGCTAGTGGTAATATTTTCTTCGTATGGTTCATCTTTCTCCACTAAAAGCCTACAAGTAGTTGAGTGAGAAGGCCCTTGAGGTGAACCTCTCATTGTTAAACGTTGGATTATGTTATGTGAACTTTGCATTTAATATTGCCTTGAACTTTGAAAGAATTGTTTTAGTTATTCTCTATTGCACGTCTTTGGCCTAAGCAAGTTGAATATTTCAAATTCATAATTCTCTTTTACGTGCTAGAAATAAATTTATATGAGCAAAGCTTTAATCAACTATCTTTCTAATTTCTAAACGTAACTCCTAGTAGTTTCACATCATTCTTGGTATCAGAGCATGGCTAGCATGCTTTACTTGTACTAGATGCATCCTAGGAATCCACTTTAACTTGTCCTTAGTGGTTTGCATGCATAACATCATTTAGATAGTTTTAATTTCTGTTTTCATTTTGCTGTCCAGAAAAATCTGCAATAGTTTCTTCATCTTACATAAGCATATCTCTTTGTTTGAGTGCTGCCATCATCTCCATAACATCTATATTTGTCTAGGCCACTTAGACATTTGACTACACTTGCTGTCCACTTAGTTTCTGCACCTGTTAGTAGCCTTTTGGCCGAGTTTTAGGTAGTAGGCACTTGTTGTCCACACTCTAGAGTCCACCCAAAGAGCTTAGATAACTTCATCCATCTGTTAGCTTGCTGCCCTATATTTTCCTGCAACCTTTGGAGCATTTAAGAGTATAGTTTTAGAGTGTTTCGGTGCTTCCCTTCTGTCCGTAACCGTCCCAAGCGTTCCCTAACACCCAACCATGGATCCGGCACACATCAAAGCCACCTTAGACCTGATTGTGGGCCAACTGGGAACAGTTACACAACAAATTAAGGATACCCAAACGAATTTGGCGGAGCTTAGACGCCAAACGGGCGATAGGCTAGACAACATCGAAAGGGTAGGAAACCCATCCATCTACACCCCCTCTAGACCCCACTCTCCTTATGACGAAAATACCCGAACTGATTACGGACCTCCTAGAAACCACTACCGACCCAATCACTGACCCAATCACGAACCGGGAGGACGTGATGCACCCTGGAGAGACAACGATACACAACTTCTTAAGAGTATTAAGATTGATGCCCCGACTTTCGATGGTACGTTAGAACCCCAAGTTTTTCTTGATTGGCTCAAAGGAATGGATAGCTATTTCAAGTGGTACGATATTTCGGAAGAGAAAAAGGTTCAATTTGCTGAGATGAAGTTGACTGGTAGAGCCAACCAGTACTGGACTAACATAAAACACATGAGGGAAACTCGAGGAGAATACCCTGTAGCTGACTGGGGAACGATGAAACAAGAATTGAAACGGAAATATCTCCCCCCCTCATACTACCCTAGACTTTTGGATCGTTGGAATAAACTAACCCAAGGTAGTAAGCCTATTAAGGAATACATCTCGGCCTTAGATGATTTTATGATCCGTTGTAATGGTGAAGAAACCACCACTCCTGCCCAACTTTTGTCTATGTTTAGAGCCGGATTGAGAGAAGACCTTAGGAATGAACTTTTTGCCAGAGGATTGAATACTTTTGAAGATGCCTGTAGTCTTGTGCTAGACTTAAAAAGAATCTAGGAGCCATGCCTCTAGGACTCAAGACTCTCGACCCAACCCGTTCAAGTCATCCTCTAGCCAACCGTACAACAAGCCCACTGGACCCTCGGGTAGTCGGCCTTCCCCTGGCCAAGCCCAACCTAGAACGGACTATAAAGGTAAAGCACTTGAACAGGAAACACCCAAAACATCTGTCGGCACTAAGTGTTTTAGATGCCATGGGTACGGACACATTGCCTCTCAATGCTCCAGCCCGTTTAAGGTCACAATAATTGAAGAAGTAACGGAAGAAGGGGATGAACCTGAAGCTGAACTAGTTCACCATATTGACGATGATGAGGAATTGTTCAACGATGAGGATACTGCTGTGATCCAGTGCCTTCAAAAGGTGACTCACTTGGATTTACAAGTCGTTAGGTGTGCCTTCTCACAACCTAAAGCTAGCGACGACTGGCGAAGGACTTCGATCTTCTACACTTTCACTAAGATTGGAGACAAAAATTGCAAAGTCATAATAGACAGTGGAAGCTGTATTAACGCCGTATCTTCTGCTATGATTTCGAAACTTCAATTGAGGACCACACCACACCCGAACCCCTACAAAGTCGCCTGGATCAACTCGACCACCTTGGAGGTGAAAGATAGGAGTCTCATTCCTATTGAGTTCATTGGATATAAAGAGAAAATCTGGTGCGATGTTTTGACTATGGATGTAGGTCAAATCATCCTTGGCCGCCCCTGGCTGTTCGACAACGATGTACACATTTATGGCCGATCAAACACCTGTGTGTTTGAACACGAGGGCAAGAAAATTAAACTCCTACCCACTCAGCATAAGTCTACCAAAGAAGAAGTTAAACCCAACTCCCTTAAACCCAACACGGGCTTGAACTTATTAACTGCTAAAGACTTAGGTATGGAACTAGAGTCAGGAGCCCCTCTTTACGCATTAGTAGCTCGAGAAGTGAGTGTAACTCAAGAAGATCCTATCCTAGAGAAAGTAAGACCACTCTTGGAAACTTTTTCTGATATCTTCCCTGAAGATCTGCCCCACCAACTGCCACTTTTAAGGGACATTCAACACGCTATTGACCTAGTGCCTGGAGCCTCATTGCCAAATCTACCCCACTACCGAATGAACCCTACTAAGCACGAGGACCTCAAGAAGCAAGTGGATGAGTTGTTATGATGGGGATTCATTAAGGAAAGTTTTAGCCCGTGCGTTGTCTCCGCCCTTCTTACCCCTAAGAAGGATGGGTCGTGGAGAATGTGTGTTGATAGTCATGCTATCAACAAAATCACGGTCAAGTACCGCTTCCCTATCCCTCGTTTAAACGACATGCTAAATATGATGACTGGAGCCACACTTTTTTCTAAGATTGATCTCAAAAGTGGCTACCACCAGATTAGGATACGCCCGGGAGAAGAATAGAAGACCACCTTTAAGACCAAAGATGGATTGTATGAATGGACGGTAATGCCTTTTGGTTTGAGTAACGCACCTAGCACTTTTATAAGAGTAATGACTCAGATCCTCAGACCGTTCCTTGGAAAATTTGTAGTAGTATACTTTGATGATATTCTGATCTACAGTCATTCGGTGGAACAACATTTGAATCATCTGAGACAAGTTTGTGAAATTTTGAAGAAGGAACAAATGTATGCTAATCCTAAGAAGTGCACGTTCCTAACGGATCATGTGACCTTTCTTGGATTTATTATTTCATCCCAAGGCATATCTGCTGACCCCGAAAAAGTGCGAGCAATCAATGAATGGCCTGAACCTAAAAACATTAGAGATGTTAGAAGTTTTCATGGACTGGCCACATTCTATAAGAGATTTATCAGGAATTTTAGCACCATAGTGGGTCCAATAACTGACTGTCTGAAGAAAGGAGAATTTAACTGGACGACATCTGCCACCAAGGCTTTTGAGGAAATCAAAAGGAAAATGGTTGAAGCACCGGTCATGCGTCTACCATACTTTTCTAAAGTTTTTGAAGTGACTTGTGACGCATCTGGCATAGGCATAGGAGGAGTATTATCCCAAGAAGGACACCCGGTTGCCTACTTTAGTGAGAAGCTAAATGACATCAGGCAACGATACTCCACCTACGATAAAGAATTTTATGTCATCATTCAGTCCCTTAGATATTGGAGACATTACCTACTTCCCCAAGAATTTGTCATCTTCTCAGATCATGAAGCGTTACGATATATCAATTCGCAAAAGAAACTTAATGCCCGACATGGAGAGTACACATATACCAATAGACACAAAGCGGGATCAGAAAATAAGGCTGTCGATGCACTAAGTCGTAGGATGATGGTCACTCGTGAGATGAGGACGAAAGTGATAGGTTTCGAGCGACTTAAGGAAGACTACTTAGACTGTCCCAATTTTAGAGAAACCTATTCTGTGTTAGCAACTGGAGATGAGCGGATCATAGGAGATTTTATGTTAGAAGATGGATATTTATTTAAGTCCCAAAACGTCACTTCGAGAATTTCTTGTTTGAGAATTACATGCTGGAGGTTTAGCAAGTCGCTTCGGATAAGCCAAGACAATAGTCGCTGTTGAAAATCGATTTTATTGGTCGAGTCTTAAGAGGGACGTTAGCAGACTAGTAAAGCGGTGTCACACCTGTCAATTGGCCAAACAACGGAAACAAAACACCGGCCTTTACACACCTCTCCCCGTGCCTAACCAACCTTGGCAGGATGTTAGCATGGACTTTGTCTTAGGGTTACCCAAGACCATTAGGAAGCATGACTCAGTCTGTGTAGTTGTAGATAGATTTTCTAAGATGACCCATTTTCTCCCGTGCTCCAAAACTTTTGATGCTTCTCGAGTAGCCAAGCTGTATTTTGATAAAATTGTGAGACTTCACGGGTTGCCTAAAACCATTGTGTTGGACCGAGATGTAAAATTTACAAGTTATTTTTGGAAAACATTGTCGCACAAAATGGGGACCAAACTTCAATTCTCTACCGCCTTTCACCCCCAAACAGACGGTCAAACTGAAGTGGTGAATAGGAGTTTAGGAAATCTTTTAAGGATCATGGTAGGAGAAAACATCTGGGACTGGAACTCTAAGCTGCCTATAGCTGAATTTGCCTACAACAACTCTCTGAGCCGAACTATGGGTCTTAGCTCTGTTGAAATAGTGTACGGATACCTTCCCAAACAACCCATTGATTTGATTCCCATGAGCACTAGAGTTAGAACATCATAGTCAGCATTATCATTTGCATCGCATCTACATGAGTTACACAAAGAAATTAAAAAGATAATTGAACAAAGTAATGCAAATTATAAATTTATTGCTGATCATAAAAGAAGAGCTAAGGAATTTGAAGTTGGAGAATTTGTGATGGTGCGAATCCGTCCGGAGCGTTTTCCTCCAGGATCCGCAAAGAAGTTGCATGCGAGAAGCGCCGGACCGTTCAAGATAATTTCAAAGGTAAATAACAATGCTTACGTACTAGACCTTCCCCAAGGTTTTAACATTAATCCCACATTTAACATAGAAGACCTAGTAACCTTCGAGGGACCATAATTTAACCCAAACAATCCACTTACAAATGAGCCTTGTGCGACCCCACCTGGTGAGATCCCAAGCCTACCCCCACTCCCAAATTTACCTCCATTACCCAATGCGAAGAAAGTTGAAGCCATATTAGATGATGAGATCATTACCACGAAAGGAGGTGGATGTCGAAGATACTTAGTTCACTGGAAAGGGACCCCGGCGACAGGATACGTGGGTTGACCGACAGGAGCTGCAGAGTCTAGATCCGGACCTTCTAGAGTGGTACAAGAGCTCTAGGGACACTCACTCGATAGGGTCGAGTTTTCTCCCACCTGGGGAGAATGATAAGGACATCGACAGACGCTACCGACATGTTTATCGACAACGGAACTGCAGATCGACGACCACGATTCAGCGCCTCTACTTTTGAATCAGATGTCATAATGTATTATTTAGTTATTTATTGTTTTCCGTTTTTACCCCTGTGGGGAGTTGTTTTGTTATTGTAGCCCAGAGGGTAATTTGGTATTTTTCCTTTTTCATGGGTGGAGACCTATATATAGTGGTCTCATATGATGTATTGGGTTAATAAATATTTTGAATGAAATCTTGTTTTGTTATCTTCTTCTTCTTTTTGTGGTGCACTAGAGAGGAGAATGAGAGCCCAAGGTGAGGGCGAAAGTGATAGGAAGTGCTAGTATTCACAAGCAACCTATCCAAAATCGGCGAACCAACAGCAGCCAAATGGTTGTCCACAGCAGGAAAACAGCAGATTTCTGCTGTTTACAGCAGGAAAACAGCACTTGTTCGGGAAAATACGAGAGAAAACTCAAGAAAAGACTTGTATTCCACTTAGACGATGAATAAAAGAGCAAGATACAATTGATCCTCAATTCGAGAGGAGGATCGATCTCTCCCAAATCTCTAGACGCCACTAGAGCCCAAAGAAAACCTAAATCTA
>NW_021479630.1:437897-465040 GCF_001605985.2 Dendrobium catenatum | reverse complement strand
ATTATTTGGCTCACCTTTCTCCGCTAAAGCCTACAAGTAGTTGAGTGATAAGGCCTTGAGGTGAACCTCTCATTATTAAGTGTGGGGTTATGTACTTGTACTTTGCATTTAATATTACCTTGGTTTTTGAAAGGATAGTCTTGGTTATTCTCTATTGCTAATCTTTGGCCTAAGCAAGTTAAATTTTTCAAATTCTTAACTCTCTCTTGCATGATTGAAATAAATTTATAAGGGCAAACTTAAAACAATTTTCTTTCTCATTTCTAAACGTAACTCCTAGTAGTTTCACATCAACTAGGCTGGTTTCCATCTTGCATATCGCAAAATACAATCACAATTTAAAAATAACTAGCTAATCTAGAACAGTAAACGCGCACAATTAAATACCGAGCAATCTAAATAGTCAGCTCCTGAACTTGAAAAATGATAAGCGTGATAATCCATGATGCCATGGAAGCTAAGTAACAAGTGAAGGGAGTTGTAGTTAGTAACTAAAGAACTAGGGCCAAGGATAAAGTGCTTTTCAAGGGCTGAACAAGCAGATTTACACCTATTAATATAACCCATCATATTCAGATGGAGGATCAACTACAATAACTATTGCATAATTTTAAATGATTAATGATATATATTTCAAGATGAGAAATGAAATTTTTTGTTTAAAAATGCTCCTCTTATAGTCTCTTCAAGAACTTTTCTTTTTTATGCAAAAAAAAGTCTAGAGCACCCAAGAAAGATAGAATGAAAGTTCAATTTTACTTTATTTGACTGACTAGTGCTCATACAAAGCCCAAATCAAAGTGATCAAGCACCATAAGAACTTTTTGGTGTTGATTTGATGGTAGAGTCTCCACTCTTCTTGAAATATTGGAAGAAGCCACAGCCTACATCTTCTATTTTCATAGATGTTGAATTATTAGGATTTTTAAGATATGTCAGAGGAACCTATAGCCCACATCCAAAGTAGCCATTGCCCACCGACAAACTGACGGTTGAATCGGTTGGAAGAGGGGAAGAGCAAACATTTGTGGGGTATTTTGGAGAAGCTGACCATTTCAAATGCATCAAAAATCAAAGAAATTAGGCTTCCTTGTTATAAAGTTGAATGCTTGCAACTTATAAGTTTCATTTTGCCAACCTAACAAACTTTCTCAAAATTTTCACTTTTCATTTTAGTGTCAGCGTTGTTATTGAACAGACTTTTGGATATATTTGGGAAAGAGGCAAATGAAGACATGATCCTATTGATTTATTCATGATTTATAGAAATAAATAAAGTGTTACTTGTTGTTCCTTTCTTCTAAATATTTACTATTTGAGTTTGAATGATGCCTTATTATAATAATTGTTCCTAAATTTCTTTAAGGATATAATTTTTATAAAAGAAATACATTGATTATCTCCAAAAAGCCAGTTGTATTTAGATTTGATGTGGAAATTGAATAGATTCTACTGCTTGTGTTATTACAAATACAATATATTGGTTGGGCGTGATAGTTTTGTTATTCAATATTGACATAATAAAATGTCTTTAGTTAATCTTAATGAGCTTCTTCACTATTAGATTTTAGAACTGGCTTACTATGTAAATGCTAGCCTTTATGAATTACTTTATATGTAGCCATCTTCACTGTAAAACTGGCGGCTTCAAGTTTCTGTTAATAATAAGCTTTTCTGAATTACGTTATCATGTGGTTTTCTTCACCAAAACAGTCAATTTCGGTTTCCAAACGAATCAAAGTAAAAGAACTAAATAAAGCACTACTTGTTTCTTTTTTTAGATATTTATTATTTTTTAAGTTCGAATGATGTCTTATTATAATAATTGTTTCTAAATTTCTTTAAGGATATAATTTTTATAAGAGAAATACATTGATAATCTCCAAAAATCCAGTTGTATTTAGATTTGATATGGAAAATGAATAGATTCTGCTTGTACTTAGGTTGGGCGTGATAGGTTTGTCATTCAATATTGACATAAGAAAATGTCTTTAATGAGCTCCTTCACTATCAGATTTTAGAACTGGCTTACTATGTAAATGCTAGGGATGGGCTAGGGGTGTAAGTAAGCCGAGCCGGCTCGAGCTCAACTCGTTTATGGGCTCACGAGCCGAGCTTATCGAGCTCACGAGTTGAGCTCGAGCTCGTTTACGAAACGAGCTCGAGTTCGAGCTTGATGAGGCTCGGCTCGTGAGCCCACTCGAATAAATTTTATTTTTTTTTAAATTAAGTCATTATTAAAAATCTTAAAAAAAAAATAACCGCATTCAGTTTTTTTTTTTTAAGATGCATAGAACAGTTCCCAAAACAAATGCATTAAATATTTTAATCTATTCCCAAGGTGTTGGCCGGCTCAAGAAATCTTTTCTTTTAAAACAAGCAATTGACGGCTAAGAGTTGTGCTGATGAGCGCCCCAAGGTTTTGTTGGCTGGCTTGTCAGAAACCGGGCAGGAAATGAAGAAACCGGGTGGGCAGGAAATCAAATTTGAGCGGCTCGACAAGCTCGTTTATGCAACGCGAGTCGAGTTCGAGCTCGACTCGAGCTCGGTGTTTGACTCACGAGTCGAGCTCGAACACCTCCTGACTCGAGCTCGACTCGACTCGTTTGCACCCCTAGTAAATGCTAGCCTTTAAGAATTACTTTATATGTAGCTATCTTCACTATAGAACTTGAGGCTTCAAGTTTATGTTAATAATAAGCCTTTCTGGTTTACTTTATCATCTGATTTTCTTCACTTTATCATCAGATTTTCTTCACCAAAGCAGTCAATTTCGATTTCCAAATAAATCAAAGTAAATTCTAGTTTAATTTGAGCTGGAGTTTGGTCAGTTTGATTTTTCAGATGGTGGATCAAAAATTAATTTATTGATTTAATCTATCAATCAAACGATCCAAACAAACCGAATGCACACCACTAGGTAAGTCTCAAACCAGCCAAGCCATGATTTTGGGAATTTAATACAACTTTTTCTAATAAAAGACTACAGACATATTAGATTCCCCCAAAACATTACCTCCAAAAACATGCAACATTTAGTGACATGACCAAGCTATGATGAGTTGCTAGAATTCTACAAACAACATATTGACCCTTGAAGATCAAGATTGTCTCTCTTGTTTTGCATGTATATCTAGGATTTGATCATGCCAAAATTTTGGCAATAGAACTAAGTAGTTAACAAAAACACTTTGAGAGTTCGTTCAGTTATTATGTTTGGTTTCATTCGAAACTTTGTCAGAATAGACAAACACAAGATCCAAAAATCATAATTTTGTACACCTTCGGTTAAAAAAAAAACTTAGTCATCAAATATGCAAAGAGATTCGATTTATGAGTCAACAAAAAGAAAATTCCAAAATTTTTAAGGTCTGAAATTTTTGCTAAATGCATACATGTAAAAACCTTCATTGAAAATGTTCATCAACAGATAAAAAAAATCACCACTTTTTACGGCAACCTTTATCATAAATTGTTGCACTTACTAGATTGTTAGTTAGAACCTCTCACATATGCCAATCTATGCATATGCAAATCATGCCACCTATTGGATTCATTTGGTCAATTTTTTATCAATAATAAGGTATATTTGGTGAGAGTTGTCTCATTGATTGGGTTTGTTTAGATCAAAAGAAGAGAACCATGAAGGAGCTGGGAGTAAAGCCCAAAAGAAAAGAGATGTTTCAAAAGGGGATTTTAAATAAATGAGTTATTGTTTAAAATTGTTCACTTATATGATGAACTTTAAAATTTTGTCCAAGGCTGTTCACTAATGTAAAAAAATAAATATAAATGACGCTTACATAAACAATTATCAAGCTATTTATTAAGTGCACTAATTCATTTATAGCCCTAATTATGTTGTCTAACTCATAGCTTTAAAAAATATCTTATTAAGAGAGAAACAAAGAGGAAAGAGAAAAAAGTTTGGACAGGGTGCATCACCTTTATTCGTAAGAAACCAGCACTCTTCCACTTATCTTGCATCTTTTGAGTCTTCAAAATAAGTTTAAAAATTTTAGTAAGCCACAAAATTCTTTTATCGTCAGGTCCTATTATTTTTGCACATTTCATTATCTTTAAAGCCTCTCTAACTTCTGTTTTATTAATACAATGAAAAAAATAAATATCTTTTTTTTTTTAGTTTGGGTGCTAAGCTCACTAAAGTCAATCATATTCTCACAACCTTCATTGAAAAGTTTATTGAAATACCTCATTCACCTATGTTGAATATCATTATTCTAAGAAAAATAGTTTTTGATCTCCATCTTTAATGCACTCCACTTAAATTAAATATTTACTTCTCCTATCACTTTGCTTAACTAACTTATACATATACATTTTACCCTCATTAGCATCTAATCAATTATATAAATCACTAAAAGTTAAATTATTTATATCACATATTATTTGTTAAATTATTTACATCACATATTAATTTCATAAAATTGTTGTGGGACCCTCTATATCTTTCTCAATTTTTTGAATATTTCCATCTAAATCAATTTTTATAACAGATCTTTTTATTTTTAAACTTTTTTGTACATTTTATTCCACCACAAACAAGTTTTATAATTATAATTTTTTTTTCTTTTGATTCTTCAAGTACAGTACAACTTTCATAATTCCTAGCAACAAAATGGTTGCAATCTCCTTCATCATAAGCATTAAATTTCAAACCCAATATGACTCAATTAGCCCTTTCCGAGTTTATAGATGGATCTCAATAAATTTAACAAATTAAAAAGTTTTTCTATAATTCCCAAATCTCTAGAAAAAGTTTTGGACCTCTAGTAATGATGTATTGTTGCTCGTTGTTGATGCATGGCGTAGTTTGGTGACAACGTGGTGTTGCTCATAGGCATGTTGTTAACCTATCACTCATTGCTCATGCTAAGTGGGATTGTTTATGATGCGTTGTTAACAATTGCTACCATATAAACGCGCAGCAATTGACAAGTCACCTTTAATGTTGTTAAGGCCGCATAGTCGCTCAAGCTGATGTTGCATGGAGATATTAGTGTCAACCATTGGTTTATTGGCCACTGTATATAGTAAGGCAACTATTCATGCATTAAGCCCTTTTAAAACCACATTCTTCATTTTCCTTAATGCCAAAGACTAACTCATGTTTAAGCTTTCCACTATCATCATCATTAACCATGCTAAAAACGACCTTTTGCTTTGACATTATTGTTCATTAACGCTATTATTGAGCCTGCCACAATCGCAAGCCCTTGGTATCTTTAGGTTGATGCTTTTAGGCTTCTCATTGGTATGTCATTATTGCTACATTTAGGTTAGCCAAAATTGCCATTATTTGGTCTGCCAACTAGCTTGCCATTATCACCTGTTCGGAATCCACAAACCATTCCGACCGACGGTCAGAATTTCTGAACTTTTTGTCCGGCGTATGCCTACTTTATGAAGTTGTTTTGGTAGACGTGTTCGAGCCGCCACAAAAGAATCAGGCTAGGGCATTCTACGCGGCCGTAGTCAGGCTATCGGGAGTTGGATTCGGGTTTAGGCTACCGGTGGCTCACTTGCTTCTAAAATGCCCGGCATCTTTGGGCTTGTCATCATGACCCAGTTTGGCATGTTGTATTCCCCTTAGGTTTGGGAGCCACAAACTTTGGTCTTGGGGCTTGCCGCAGCTGCCACCCTTATGTATGTCATAGTTTTCACCTTTGAAATTGCTGCAATCATCGACTTCTCGAAGTAACCATTGTTATGTTACCAATATTCAATAATCTAGTTTCTGGATCAGCATCTACAAATGTACGTTGTCACATCCATTAACTCATTATCACTGCCAACCAATTCCCAACGATTTATTTAATGCTGGAGATTTAATCACCTTCAAGGCAAGTTACCAGAGAGCAAAATGCAACAGAACATGCATGGGGGTTTGTTCACTTCAAAGCGTGAAATTAATTGAAGCAAGTAAACACAGGAAAATTACATAGTATTAAGATATATTTAAGTCAAATATTAACAAAGAAAAGTATTTTCATCTAGTAATCTATTTAAAAATTAATTAAAATTGAGATATCTTATATGTAACTTTAAGAAGAATCAATGCTAATAATTGAACAAGAATTCTTAAAAGCTAAAGAGAACTAGAAGATATAAATCGGAATGAAAAAAGAATATCAAGGGCTTGAAATCAAGGATTTTGCACGTGCTTTGTGTCTCTTGCATCATGGAGCTCATCTTCATCAGACCTTTTTGCATCTCCAGGCTCATATTGCGTTCTGGTTGCCAAACGTCTTTGTCTCCTAGCTCTAGCTATTATGTTGCAATTGATCTGAGTGTGTGGCATAGCATCTTCAACTATGATGAGGTAGAGGAGACCCAAGAATATGTGAGAATGCAGAGTTTGTTGTTGATGGAATAAATAAGATGACGCTTGTGAATTCAAGCAGGACTGACACCATACAACCTATACCAGCTTCATCCTAACTTTAATTAAACTGGCAAAATAAACCGTTCACAACTTGTGCTCACAAATCATAAAAATGAAATGTGCTCCCGGTCCAAGAGCTAAACCGGTTTGGGGCTAATATATGGACCGGTTTGCATCTAAGGGGGTTAACCTGAATATAAACAAGCTAATTACATAGAACGAAACAAACTAAATATTACTATAGGTTAATTCCTACAGCAGGAATATTCGGCTAGGCTAAAAACTGCAGCTGGGACCTGCAGCGACATCCTTGTGTGGACCGTGTCTTGCATTAAGAGCTTTCCTTCTTCGTGACATACTTTTGGATGTGTGTGTTGCTATCTTTGGAAGGTTCTTCAATAGTTCTCACCCAATCTTCCCCTTTATTTTGTATTGTAGTGGGATCATTCGATAAATTGTTGCCTAACATAATTTCCCTCTAGTAGAACAATGAGGAATAAACCCTTGTACTCTATTTACATTGTCCTCTGCACTGAGTGATTTTCTGATGGCTCAAGTAATGTTCTAACGCTCATCCTCCAGGCAAATTTATTAATTAGCTGATAACTTACAAGCCTAAAGATAAATAGCACACAATGATAGCATAAAACAACTAAAAAAATTTAATGCCTTCGAACATTTCTAATCAGATAACTTGCAGTAATCCAATCTAGAAAAGAGATGTATACTGCACAATTATAGAATGATTTTAAAACAGTATGCAAGTAAATGTAACATAAAAACGCCTTACTTAGCAATAACTTTGAGTTTTTGCTTTACGGGAGCTTCTGAACAAAGAAATGCCTCGAGAACACGGCCACCTCTAACATCTTTTGCAGTTTCCAATACGTGATCAGCTTCCATACAGCTTAAACTCTCAAAATAAAGCCTTACTGCGGACTATATGACAAGCATAAATAAAATTTTAGATTCAGCTAAAAATCATTGAACTGCAACAATAAAATCACTAGCTAAATTTGATTGATTTTCGGTGATTTCTACAGCATCACAAACTCTCAAACCAATGTAACTTGTACTTCAGGTTACTCCAGATTGATTTTTACCACAATCTACAGATAGGGTTTGGATCTATGGGAAAATCAGGACACCATTTTTGCTTTAAGAATTAAACAATGTGAGCACATTTGAGCTCCACTTAGAAATGATAAAAGAAAAAGAAATGAAAATAAATGCAATAAAACATTTTCTCTTAATCATATATGTAAACTAATTCTGTTTCATAACGGAAAGATCTACTACGTAATAAATTTTGTATGTTAAGACAACAGAGAAGTAAAGAGTACAAGAAAAGATCTTCATATGATTTTAATTGAGTTTAAGAATTTATATGATCGATAACCAATGAAATTAATTTAGTGGGCTTTAAGCAAGTCAAAGATATATAAGGTAGAATACTGACTCGTATTAGAAATAGATATTGAGTGAACCAAAAGTTTTCAATCATCATAGGTTTACATCAATGATAACCACTAAGTTCACATCTTTTTATGCTAGTAATGGAGATGCTTGCTAATAATATTAGAAGCGAGGTATCTTGCTGTATGTTTTTTGTATATGATATAATTCTAACTAATGAGTAAGACATCCACTGAAACAAGTAAAAATTGAAGCGATGGAAGAAATGCTTAGAATACAAAGGCCTTAATATTAGTATCTTTTTGCTTTAGTCATGGATGTTCTCACTAGACATTTGCAAGAGGGTGTACCTTGGTGTATGCTTTTTGCTGATGATATTCTTCTTGTTGATAAGACTAGAGAGGGAGTTGAAGGTAAACTTGAATTATGGAGGTCAACCTTAGAGTCTAAAGGTTTTCACTTGAGTAGATCTAAAATGGAATATATGGAGTGTAATTTTAGTATTAATAGACCTAGTGAGGGGATTGTGACTTTGGGCGATCAAGTCATTAATAAGAGTACACGTTTTAGATAGCTTGGATCTATTATTCAGAGTGATGGTGAAATAGATGGGGATATTATCAGCAGAATTCAAGTTGGATGGTTGAAGTGGAGGAATGCATCGGGCTTGTTATGTGATAGAAATGTACCCCTCAAACTTAAGGGAAAAATCTATAAGATGGTAGTGAGGCCTGCAATGCTTTATGGTGTCGAATGTTGGCCTTTAAAAGAGAAGCATAATACTAAGTTAAGTGTGGCAGAGATGAGGATGCTCAGGTGGATGAGTGGCTTTACCCTTAGAGATAGGATACGAAATGAGCATATACGTGAAAAGGTTGGAGTAGCTCCAGTAGAAGATAAGATTAGAGAAAGTCGCCTTAGATGGTTTGGTCACATAAAACGGCGGCCTTGCGATGACCCGGTTAGGAGAGTAGAGGTATTAGATTTGACTTATGTTAAGAAAGGTAGGGGTAGACCTAAAAAGACTTGGTTAGAAAATATTAGGAATGACCTTTCTTTATTAGATTTAAACGAGAATTTGACTTTTAATAGGACACAATGGAGAAAAAGGATTCATGTAGCCGACCCCACGTAGTGGGATAAAGGCTTGATGTTGTTGTTGTTTTTTTCAACATTTTCTTCTTTAATGTAAGAGGAATTTAATCTCAGGACCTTGGGAATAACTTCAAATATCTTTATCAACTAAGCTAACTAGCAATGACATTTTAATATGATGTTAACTATTATTATTTAATATTAATAAAAGATAAGGATTCATGTCATGAGTGTAATTTTAGTAGTTATAGATCTAGTGAGGGAACTGTGCCTTTGGGCAATCAAGCCATTAATAAGAGTACAAGTTTTAAATATCTTGGGTCTATTATTCAAAGTGATGGTGAAATAGATGAGTATTTAATTAGTAGAATTCAAGTTGGATGGTTGAAGTGGAGGAATGCAACGGGCATGTTGTGTGATAGAAAAGTACCTCTCAAACTAAGAGAAAATTCTATAAGATGGTGGTGAGACCTGCAATGCTTTAGCACAGAATGTTAGTCATGAAAAGAGAAGCATAAAATTAAGATGAGGATGCTTAGGTAGATAAGTGGCTTCACTCTTCGAGATAGAATGTGAAGCGAATATATACGTGAAAAGGTTGGAGTCACTCCAGTAGCATATAAGATTAGAGAGAGTCATCTTAGATGGTTTGATCACATAAAATATTGGCCTTTTAATGACCCGATTAAGAGAGTAGATGTATTAGATTTGGCCTATGTTAAGAAAGATAAAGGTGGGCCTAAAAAAACTTTGTTAGAAAATATTAGATATGAATTTTTTGTAGATTTAAATGAGAATTCGACTCTTAGCAAGACATAATGGAGAAAAAGAATTCATGTAACAGACCTCACGTAGTGCGATAAAGGCTTGACGTTGTTGTTGTTGTTGTATTAATAAAAGATATCATGATGCATTGGTGTAACATGTATAAATATCTTGGATCGCTTACACAAAAGAATGGAGATATAGATAAGAACATAATCTTTAGAGTTAATGTTTGATGATTAAAATGGAAAAGTTTATCATAAGTTTTGTGTGATAAGGGAATAACATGGAAGCTCAAAGATATATTTTATAAAACCATAACTAATTTGTGATCTGGAAAAATCCAAAATATTGGGTTGTTAAAAAGTCTTTAATATTTAAATTATGTGTGACATAAATGAGAATGATAAGATGGATGTGAGGATAACCTATGAAGGATAAATTAAATAATGATTATATTATATGAAAGGTTAAAGTGATATCTCTTGAATATAAGATCGCTTTGAGAATAAAAATTATTGGTGGCCCTTAACATATTTCTAAGCTTTTGGTTTGACGGCCTTCCATTCACTGGTATATGTTGCACAATTAAGCCTTCGGTGTTGCACCTGACCCTAATAAGTGGTATTAGAGTTGATGGTATTAGAGTTAATAGAAGTCATAGCTACTTCTATTATCATCAAGCAAGGTATGTTATCATCGAGCAAGGTTCAAGAGTTGGTGACTATCACACAAGTTCCGCTTGGTTGCATAGATGCCCGATGCATGATACTTGACAATGTTAAAAAGCTTAGATTTGAAGGGTAGTAACGGTCCAGGTAAGAAATTCATGTGAGGCGATTTTGTTAAAATCCACGTAAAAGTGGAGACTAATCCCACAGCGGAGATGAAGTGGAAATTTGTGTTCCTAATGTACTAATAATGGCCCTATGTCAATCAATGTCCTAATTACTTCAAATTAACCTTGGGAGTTGTTCAAATATTGCATCAAATAAACCATACTCTATTCATTCAACCTATTTCCTCTTAATCAGAGTTCTAGAATCTCAAAACAAGTAACAGAAAATATGCTTAGACTGTTGAACAAAATTGGAAAAACAATTTGCCATAAGCAGTAGCAAGCACACTTACATTTGAAATTTTAAATAAGCTTTGCAGCATTAAACAGCCCAATACATGCATCTTATCTCCCAAGGGCCACTTCCAGTGAGACTTATATCTGAAGTAGCTGTCAAGGTGTAGTAAATGTGGGACAATACAGGTGGGTGACTCAGCTTCTGGACAAACTGCCACTGAAAGTTCCTGGCAAAACTGCAAGAGAATAATAAGTTAACAAAGTTAAGCACAACAAAGACGATTGTACCTAATGACAAAAAGTTTCCAGCGTGGATAAACATATTCACAAGATTTAAACACCGCAAGCAGAAGTAATGCACAATAACAATAACACTCATGAACAAAAACCACTATGAATAATACTATGTTGTAGTTTGTTTTACTGAAAAAAAAATGCAAAATAAAAGGAAATATAGTGCAAAAGAAATGCAAAGTATTTGAAATGTTTATAGTAATTTTGATGAGTATAAAATAAATGCATTTGATTACCTTTTTTATGTTTGATTTGAAGTAAAGTGAAAGCAACGTAAAGCTCAATGAAAGCGATGGTTGGTAATGGCTAGAGAGCGATGGTGCCGGCTAGAAATTGGCAATCAGTGGAAGGGGCGGCGGACGAGGCAGCAACTAGCGATGGCAACAGCAACGATGGTGGGCAGCAAGTGACGGAAGTACGCGACAGCGGCAATGGCCAGCAAGCAATCATAGCAAGCAAAGTTTTATTCTTATGGTGTATTTGGAATTTGCCCAAAATCAGGAGAATTCCAAATACATTGACGATGAACTAAATGTGCATTTCAAATATTTCAAAATTTACCCATGTATTTGAAATACTTTACACCCATTTTACTTCAAACCAAACAAGCTCTAAAACAATCTCTAAAGAGGTATTTCCCCGCATATCATTTCAAAAGACCATTGTCATCAAATACTAAATAAATAAAAAATAATTAATTGCAATCAAATGTGAAACCAACATGGAAGAATACAACCAAATGTCAATTCCCTATGGAATAGGAGTAAAAGTTCCTCCACTCGTCCAAGAAAATCCTTTGTAAATTGTAATAGAAGGGAGAATATGTTGGTTAAGGACAAATTGTGGAAATCCTCAAAACAACATATCAAATTATGCATTCAATTATACCAATTAAGCATCCAACAGCTCTTGTTTGCCCACCAATCTGTCCCAATGCCACCATGACAATTCAAAGTTCTTGCGCATCCTGTGTTGGATGTAAATGGCTAAATGCCCAACAATATGATCAGCCATTTTGGCAATCCACCGCTGGTCTTATTTCCAAATGCAGTCTACCAACAAATATGTCCATGAATAAAAAATTTAAAATTGTTAAATTGATTATAATAAATTAGATTAATTATTTTTTTAATTTTTCCATTTTATGGGTTATCACTCCCATTAATATTGTATATATTTTATCCATTGGAACAAAAATATATTTAGAGTATTGTTCTTTCATATTTTTCATTAAGGTATCAAAGTCACACTTTTCTATTTAATATCCTTCTAAATCTTTCATATCCTTTCAAAATTCTAAATCTTCATCATCATTTTAAGGATTTTTTTGTTTAAACTACTGATGATGCTTAATAATATGGTCTGGAAAAAGAGGTCCTCTTCTAGTATCGTATCTTGCCATAAATCAAGATCTCATGTCAACATTGATATCCAAGAAACCTCTAAGTCGCCAATTCAAATCAAAGCCTTATGCACCAGAAATCATCATCAGTGCAATTGCTCAAAAAGGTACAATTTTAAAATAATAAGTAATAAGCATCATAAATTCAGAATCTTGGATCATGGATTCTAAGAACTTCTGATCATCTGATTAGATGATGCCTCATTTTAAACCTTCATCAGTATTTAAAGGCTATACAATCATAATTATCAATAGATTAATATTACATTGGTACTGTCAATGTCACTAGCTCTCTAGTTCTTGACTCAGTTCTCATGGATCCTAACTTTCATGCTACTTATTATAAAACAATAAAGTTATCAAGGGTATGAATTGTACAATTAATTTTCTCAACAAATTATGGTTTTCTAATGTAGGACTAGCATGTGAAGACTTGCATTATGAAATTATACAAAAGTTCAATTTAAAATCAGCAAACTATTAATCACGGGAATGCATAAAACAAGCTTCAAAACAAGTAAGAAAGGCAATCTACAAATAGCAATTAACCACAACCAAAGTTCTAGAATTCAAGAAGGATAAATCAAGTCTATAACTTAGCTAACATGGGTTGGCAAAAATAGATCCAACATTTAACATAGATTAGTCACTACAAGAACCATGTACTCAATGATTTAAGAAGCTAGCAGAATTAACATGAAAATAGTGATGCCACAGAGAATTGGACTTCAAAGATATTTATTTAAATGTATGAAGTAAGAGTAGAAAAACCTAGGTATTTGCGTCGCAGGGAAGCTTCCTTCAGATGTGGTGTGGTCTCGGCCAGTTGATTTTCAAAGGGTTGCTCCATAGTGCCTTTCTTGTGTCTAGCTTTATAGTGGAGAAGAAGAAATGCTGGTTGAACTTTGTAAGGAGGGAGGCCACGATTTTTACTATTTGTGGGAGATTATGAATGGTGTGCGGTTAATTAGAGTGGTGGGGCTTAGGGGGATGGGAGAGAGTGGGATTGGAAAATGAAAAAATAGTTTTGCAATTAACGGGTCAACTTCCCACAAATTAACATGAAGAGTTCCAAGAGTGGGCAAACCATGGGGAAATGGAAGGGGTTGTGTGGTTTTTCCAATTCCCAACCAATTTTGAAAACGAAAAGAAGGAGAGGTAATTAATTGGTCAACTTCCCATTAATTAACATAAAGAGTTCCAAGAGTGGGCCAACTAGGGGAGAGGGAAGGGGTTATGGCTTTTCCAATTCCCAACTAATTTTGAAAATGAAAATGAGAGGAGTAACTTTTGAATTCATAATTCCAAAAGACAAGTAGGATCTAATTGGAATCCCAAAGGTCAAAATTTCATATTTGGGAAATTTTGGATTGGGATCTTAGATGGGGAGGTGGTGGTGGTGGGCTTGTCGTGGGCAGTGGAAGGGGAAGGGGTGGCTAGCCGAGAAAGAGAGGGGAAGAGGGGTTGACCAGCGGATAGGGAGAAAGGAGGAGGGTTAGGGGAAGAAATACAAGGGGAAAACCAAAAGCTCACCTTCAAGGGTTGTTGGTACTTCATTTGCCTTCTCCTAAGGCTTCACCACTCCACCACACTCACTCTCACACAAGAGAAGATGGTTGAAATTAGAATTCATTCAAAAATAAGCATCATCCCCTTAAAGAGGGGAAGAGAGTCATATATATAGTCTCCACCGCATGACAAGACAAAAGACACAAATGCCCTTGCGCTTCCGACATAACATAAAGGAAAAGTTCACAAATGCCCTTGGGCTTACAACATAATATTAGGAAAAGTTCACAAACTAAATTAAATCACATACAACACACAACAATTAATAATATAAACACTCAATCGTGATCGTCAATGTACAGCCACTTCTATGATAAACTTTCCATGCATTGTGTACCCATCATTTTCAGGACTGAGAACTCAACGAGGATAATTGTAAGGCTAAAAAAATGTTATTCTCTACTTCATAAATTGTAAAAGGAATCTTGTAAGGCAAATAAAAAATGCTTGTTATATAGCTTCCTCCAATGAAAAAATATGGTGTAACACTTTCGTCTTGGTTATCCACATTCTGTATTCTTAAAAAACTAATCCCTCCCTTTTCATCAACACAATTTTGAAGGCCTATATACACTCAAACATTATACCATAATCATTCCTATAAAGCCTCACAACCAATGCAACTATCCATAGTGACATACAAGGCCCATCTCAGGTGAACAATAATCCAAGGTGCTAGGTGGTTTATAACATTTGTTTATAACAACAAGGATATTTCTAATGAAGGATAAGACTAAAAACAGCTTTTTTTTCAAAAAGTTAGACTCTGTTAAAAAGACAAATTTCCAAATCAAAATTCAATTCCTTCAGTGAGAAAGAATTTCCTCATTCCAATATTGTAGAATATCACCTTAAAAATTTGTTCATCAAACTTTTTACATATGATATGTCATAAAAATTATCTATATCGGGCACGAATCTTAATACATATTTGAATTGGAAACTTCCAACATTAAATTCAAGATCATGAACTCTGATTTCAACAAATTTATAATCGAACTAAACAACTCGACGAGCCAAACCCAATAATACCAAAAGAGATCCAATCCAAGATCAAAGAAGCCTGGATCAAACATTTTAAGCGCAATTGGAGATTTTAGGGCATTAATTGGATGGCCAAGCAATTTCCAAATCTTGCATGTAAATAGTTAAATCAAGCGTCTCCACTATACGAATCCAGCAAACCCAAGATTTTGTTACTTTTGCATCTAGTGTTACTACGATATTTGTTCTTATTTTAAAATTGTTCTGTTAATCTTTCTTGTAACCGCATACCAAAGCACAACTGCAACTAAAGAATCCTAGATTCTTATCTTGGTGAAACATTAAGTTTAAATTTAGAAAAGCTTAACAATTTGTTATTAACTTCTAAGCAATTCATGTTTCCATATATGTTTCACATCATATTTATTTTCATATAAGTGTTGTTAATCAAAACTCCACAAATTAGCATCTTCGTATTGTATATAAGATACCATAATATCTTTAAAAGATACCTGAAAAAGGGCTATTCTTCAAAAAGATCATTGACGGATTGTAAATTCACATCCAGTTATTATTTATTTTGTCAAAAATTTTAATTATATGGAAAAGCAACAAACAATCAATTGTTATTTGGAGCAATGTCAAAGCTGAACTCAGAGCTATAACATATGAAATTTATGGAGGTATGGCTTATATGCTTCCTTGAAGATTTAAAATTTCAAACTAAAAGCCCAATGATAATGAGTTGTGACAATCAAACAATATTAGCATTGCTAAAAATCCTGCCACCACAATAGAACTAAGCAAGTCAAGATTGATAATATACGTAATGAAAAAAATATCCAAATTAATTATACTCCAACAAAACAACAAAACTATTAACGTTCTTACTAAATCTCTTAATCAATTGCAACTTGACAGTATTATTTCCCAACTTCGAATGATTAACATATATTCCCAATTTGATGGGGAGTGTGGAAAACCAAAAAAACAACATTTCAAATTCTACATTCAATTCCACCAATAAAGCCTTCATTAAGGGGGAGTTGTCTGGGATTTTATGTTCATGCTATTGATGAATTTTGTGGGTGTTTGTTGTAGTTCTTTTCTTTAACGACTTCCTAGCGGCGTCTAGGTTGATTAGGAGAGCCGATCTACCTCTTGAATTATAGATCACAAATATCTTGTTTTCTCTTATTGAAGTACCGTCATTGCTTCTTCTCCGAGAAAAGAAGTTTTAATAAAAGAATCAGCCACCGTTTTGATTTTAATGCGGTTTTTATATTATTGTTTGTTGGTTTTGCTTCCACGATGTAACAAATTGATATCAGAGCGGTATCCTGGATTGAATTATCAATCTTTCCTCCCTGATTTCTGCAGAGTTTTTCCTCTCTGTTAGTTGAATTTTGTTGTTTAGAGGCTAGACTCGTGTCAAAGTTGTCGATTTTTGTTGTTAAAGCCTTGATAAGAGTACTGATGGCCGAAAGTAGAGTTGAGGCATTTGAAAAAAATTTGGAATGGGAAGTAGGGTAACTACGAGTGGACGTGGGATAGATGAATGAACGTATTTCAGTGATAGAAAGAAGGTTTGAGAATTTGGAATATATGATGAAGAAAATGATCGAGAAGCAATTGAAAGCTTCACCGTTGATTCCTAGGGCTAAACCAAAGAGAAAGAAAATTCATGAGGAGAACTCATGGATATGCGATCCAATAATTGACTTAAATATGCTTCATCAACTACTTATATTAATATGTCTTAAGAGTAATGCATTAACATTTTTGTTATTACTATTATAAGACAAAAGTTTACTTATGAAATTTGATCTGTAAGTCACATATTTAAATAATTGAGATAAAAATTAAATTCAAATCCCAACGGTTCCAATCGCTAGCCCTAATCAAGATTTGATTGAGACTCCATTGGCCAAGCCATGGAGATCGGGTCATGTTAGGCAGTTGGAAGAAAAGTGAGAGTTTCACCCTCGATACACAAGCGAAACATTGAGGGATCATAATAACCGCTACCCTGGAGGAAGAAATTGTTGGGGCGATGGTGATCCTAAGTTTGAGAAAGTTGAAGATGCAAATAATTGAGAAAAATAGTGATAGCTCAATAAGTGATACACAAGCTTCTTTCAAAGATAAAATGATCAACAAAAAGAAAAATGTGAATAAAGAGGGAAAATAAATAAACTTTGCAAAGCCAAGCTGGTGGTGCTGCTCAAAAAATATATCGCATCAAATCACCTAGAGCAGCAAAGATTGGTGAAGGTGAGCCAGAAAATCAAAATCATGCAGTTGTCTTAACCATGGGAGAAGGCTCTTCAAGCAATTTATATGAACTAGGATAACTATTTAGAAGAGGCTTTGAAAATGAGGAATCTTTTAGAGGAATTCAATGAAGACCATAGACTGTGCCCACCAACCATTCTTGGTATACGTGAGCACATTTTTCCAGGAAATATTTCATCTTCGAGATGATTCATGTCAAACCAAGAAACAAGTTTTGAGACAATTGGACAAAAGGTTCTGACTATCCACTAAAGGTTTGCTTCCAATACGGGCATCTAGATATATCTGACCTGAATCTTCACATCAGTAGAGGTGTCATAAGCATGGCTTCTTGTGGAATCAACCTAAGTGAGGATATATTTGCATGATTCAATTCTACATTAAGGCAAAGAAATATCACCCACCATGAGTATATTCAGGTTGGGAAGGGTCGTGATGTTGGACTCAACCAAATCTCTCTGTTTGAAGCAAGGGTTGCCTATAGCAATGGAACAAATACTTAGCAGATATATCTATCACTTGAGCCACCGATTTGACTTCTTTTGCATGCTTTGTTACTACTTTATGATTGTAGGGTTCTATGTCAACTCGCTGATGAGAGAAAATAAACCTCTGAAGGCTGTTATAGCATCACATTCTACCGCCCAGCTTTGTATATTGATGGTCTTACCCATTTACCCATTGTTATGCATATTGGGATGAAAAGGGGATTCAGAATTGCATTGTGCTACATAATCATCATACAACTTCAATTGTCTCAGTGTTCTTTAAATTCTTGCTTGGAACAAAATCTCATTACTTTGAACAGACAATCCTACATGTCAGAGCAAAATATAGTGCTACTGGACCACGATTCATTGGGCGACATGTAAAATTTGCAAAGAACTACAAGATGTACTCTAATAGTCATTTTACAAAGGGTCTGGAACTTATGTTGCTGCTAATTATTTATCAGATCTATGGATCTGCAACTACTGATTCAATAACCTTTATGCTTCTCACTGCATAAATGTGATTCCTTGTTCTCATCTGGGCTTTTGTGTCATTTCGTTTTAACCTTTATGGCTTTGAGTGAAAAAAAAAATAGTTGATGACTGTGATGACTAGAGCAAGTGGACAAAAAAGTAAAGGCATTGACAAAGATGTTAAATTGTTGAAAGATGGTATATTCTCTAGAGTAAAGCACGAGCAGATAATGAAGAATATATAATTGGATCATGTGCTAAGTGGTTCTCGACAAGAAGCAGATTTTGTTGTTAAAACAGATGATTAGGAGACAATTCCGTTTCGTAAACCTTGAGGATAAGACGCATTTTTTGGGAGGGAGTATTGATACGCATTGGGGGGGGGGATTAGGAACTGTTTAGGAATGTTCCTAATTAAGAGTGAGTTGTTTAAAAAAGTTCCTAATTAAGGAAAATTATTTAACAATGTTCATAATCAAGGGAGAGTTGTTTAGAAAAGTTTCCTAATCGTGTTTATGCTATTTAGGAAGTGTTTAATTGTTTAGGAATGTTTTTTTAAAATATATTTAATTCTTTAGGAAAGTTTCCTAAATCATGGTTAATTGTTTAGGAAGGTCTCCTAAATCATGTTTAATTATTTAGGAAAGTTTCCTAAATTATGTTTATGATTATAAGGAAGGTTCTATTTATTTAAACAGGTTTCTTAAAAATATGCTTATACTGATTAGGAAGGTTATAATTGTGTTATTGTGTTCTAGGACTATTTAATGGGGAGTTGTCTAGGGTTTTTAGTTTATGTTATTAATTAATTTTGTGGGTGTTTGTTATAGTTCTTTTCTTTAAGGGCTTCCTAGCGGCGTCCAGGTTGATTGAGAGAGTCGGTCTACCTCTCGAATTATAGATCACATGTATCTTGTTTTCTCTTATTGAAGTTTTAATAAAAAAAATCAGCCACCGTTTTGAATTTACTGTAGTTTTATATTATTGTTTGTCTTTTTTGCTTCCACGACGTAACAAAAACACATGATTCTAAAATTATGGAGGAACTTCTACTCATAGGTTCTAAGACAACCATGAACTCTAGTTTGAGGTCCTTCGGTAAGGAAAACTCCCCCTAAGTTTTATCATTCAAACCATGCAGTGATAACAATTTCATCCTGAGAATCCATGAACAAAACAACTTAAATACCATCTTTCAGCTGCTTGAACTGTACAAACTAATCATGCAACTATAAATAATAGCGCAAAAAACCTCATTAACATGGGTTTGTAGACGTTGGCAAGTAGCTAGAATGGAAGCAACAACACCGGGTTTCCCTGCCTCAAGCAGTTGGCATAAATATGGCCCTAGTTCCTCCCATATTAGGTTGGCCTGCATATAAAGTTAACAGTGCATCAGTTTCCGCCATATAAAAAATATGCAGACACGCAGCTAAAGAGGATAGATATATATATTTATGAGAAAATGATAAAAATGATCCCATTGACTCATCATGAAGGATCAAAATAGTTCCCAACTATATTAAAGGACCATTTTGGTCCCTTGATTTCTTAAAAAGAATCAAAATAGTTTCATGATAAAGATTTAAAGTACCAAAATGGTCATTTAATATAGTTGATAATCATTTTGGTCCTTCAGAAAGAGTCAAGAGACCATTTCGTCATTTTCTCATATCTTCTTGATACAAGATTGTTTGTTTATAAAACAAAATTTGTAATTTCAAGGTACAAAAAACTCAAGGTAGAGAGAGAATTTAATATGAATAATCAGAAAATTAATAATAAAACCAGATGTACGCGATGTCATGAAATAAGCCCATTCAGACACAATCTGCATAAGGCACAATATTAGTGAACATTTCAAGGAGATATTTATCCAAGCTAACAAGTAAAATGCATGAAAGTCTGCAATAATGCAATCAGATGCAGATTAAGCTACATCACCATCAATGCACATGATGCCAACATCATTTTTCACAAAGATTGTCATGCAGAATTACACTGTTCAAATATTACAAATGCCAAATAAAAAGATTTACAAGGATCAAAGAAAGAAAATTAGACAGCAGACATGACATTAAAAGCATGAAACTGTAATCTATTTAGTTCTCTATATTTCACGAGTCAAGAGGCATGGAGTAGTTTCAACAACTTATTCATGAGGATATAGATTATTGACAGCTAAGAGAAAGTTCACATAAATCAACAATACAAAGACAGAATAACTCAGTTGTACAATTTTCAATTAATCCCTTGACAAATTTAAATTGAATTGCACAGTACAAACAGAGTCAAGATGCTGACAAAATAGGCACCATGGTGCACAAGTTTGGACTGAACTATAGCATTAGATATCAAAAGGAAATAAATCACAATAACACTAAAATGTTTTACAAATGTCATTAAAGCAACATGATGCAAAGACCTTTTTAAGTGCACCAAAATACTAAATGATATACATATACCAAAATTTATGGTGATTACAATAACAAATGAAACCTTAATGTCAAAATGAATACATATGAAACTTGCACTTGTCCCATCAAATAATCTGACAATGCACTAAAAACAAACAAGTGAAAACATTACTGCCATGACATACTTGTTCTTTGGTTCTTGCCGAAGAAATCACAGCTTGCGCGACGAAGTTTCCAAATTGGTGAGATGATATTTCCAGCAGAGACCCTTTGAAAATCACATCAAGCAACTCATTGTACAAAGCCTCTGGTGCCACCTCCACAATAACCTGCAAAATATCCACATGATATAAGACATGAGAATCGAAAAACTCCATTGGAAGATGTCCTCCCATGCCAAATTATAATTTAAAAAAAATGAATGGAAAATTATTTTGAAACGTAATTGATCAATATGTATTAACAACATGAAGGTATCACCATATAATACAGTAAGCAACCAGTGGTGATAATTTTAAATAACATATTTTTGTCAAGGGCATGGTAGTGACTCCTGCACACAAGTTGCAGTTGCTTGGTTAAGAAATATAAATGTGCATTCAGCCAAGTTGAAAAGAAAACCAATAGCTAGCAGAAGAAAGTTGATGTCCTTAAAAAAATCAAACTCGATAATTAATAAAACATGCAAATAAGCGAGATAGCTGCTTACAATATCTAGACTTCCAGCCGACATGGTTCAAATTATAGAATAAGGAAACAAAGACGAAGGAAGAAAGAGAAAAATAATTAAATGAGATCAAGACAGACCAATCAAAAATTCCAGCCCTATATGCAATCCATAAATCATCAAATTAAGCCAACTATCATGATTTTCAAACTAAACATTTATATATAGCCCATATTGTTCCCCAAATCGATGCAAGTAACTGCACTCAGTCACTTTCAAATCCTGGAAATGGGAAATGGGCATTAAATTAACGCCATTTAGAATTAGACATAAGATAGAACAAAGCTCACCATTCATATCCCAAAAACCAAGATTGATAAAAGAATTTTGCTCTTTCATACAATCAAATGGGCACGTAGTGCGTACATCTCTTTTATGCAACATAATTTATAGTACTTCAGCTTCAGTACATAAAACTCATGCAACATAGATATAACAATTGCAAGCATGGTGTCTAATAATAAATTTAGCCTTTTTACAGTGATAATGAAATAATGATCAGCTTGTTACCTATCACACATCAGACATAGTTTGATTTTCTAAATGTACACAAGCATGTGACAAAGAAAAAGATAATCCACAAAAAAATTAAAGAGCAAAACAGCAATTTAATAATTATAATGCACTAACTAACATTTATTCTTGTACTTATACATTTGACTTGACAGCACGATTAAAGGATAATAACACCAAACTGAAGCATAACCACCATAAAAACTGACGCGTAAAAAGTGTATTCCAGGCTTGAAATGCATTGTTTTAAAATATAAAACAGGGAATATACCTCTATTAGATGACTAGAAGCAGTATCTTCTAGCATACCTAGAACCTCTCCTTTAAGTTTTTGCTTTGTAGCATCAGTGAACTTGTTCTCTACAAAATTCTCCTCTTGGCAGCCAAGAAGGATCATGATCGTATGCACAAGAACCTGATCATCTACCACTAATAGCTTCAGCAGACTCTGCATATATTAAATAAAGGTGCAGAGTGAAAAACCTTCAAAATATTTAGAAGGCAATACCAAACTCATACAACAGCAATCAGCATCAGGTAACATGCCTGTAAGACCAAACTGCTATATTTTTCAGCTCTCAGAGTTGAAATCTCATCTTTGGCATTATTCAGAATTTCCTGGACAAGAAATTTAAATGTGTCCGGAAAACTATTTTGAGGATTCCTTACAACGCTGCCTCCAGGTTGACCTGGCTTAGAATTAAGCCGCTCTGCAAGGACAGATGATCGCTTTGTGACATGAAATTCTTCTAGAGCACCTAATGGGACTCCCATACACAAGCAAAGAAGACTCCGAAGAACATGAGATCCATAAATATTGCATATTATATTGACAGCATCAGCACCAACTACCTGACAGAGAAAATAGATGTATGGTTCACTGGGATAAAAATAAATAAAAAATAAAATAAAATTTGAGGATGTAGAACATAGCCCAAGCTTCAAAAATATTAAGACCTGGCATATCTTATGCAATGTCTCTTCAACCATAGAATAAGATTGGTCCTCTTGAAGATGCATGGCCAGAGACTTCAGCGCAGTTTCAGCAACATGAGATCCAAATTTATCAACAGCCATAGTAGGGAAGTCCTCTGCACTGCTTCTAAGAAAAGAACAGAGCTTCTCCAAATCACATCCTTCAAGAAGACATTGCAAGGTTCGACTTATAATCATGTCGGAAGCAAGTTGAACTTCTTTCCCCCTAGTTTCTTCCAAGGCATTGCCACATACAGTAGGGCGTACATCCAAGTCAAGCCCATTGCTCTCAAACAAATTCGAAATTTCTAAGAAATACTTCGCCGTTTCTGGATCAACCCTTTTCCTGCAGCGTGTAGATTAATTTAGAATACATTAATAGATATATACGATGCATGTAAGAATTCTAAGTAGAGATGCATATAACTATGGCATTGTGTGTGGACGATAGGAACCAAACCTGAGTGGAGTTGCATGCCCCTTGGAAGGACTGTTGACCGCTGAGGGTATTTGTGATCTCGTTCTTTCATGCAACTTGATAGAGAAGTCATCACTAGCCACCCTAAGATGTTTTCCTGGCTTCTTATGTTTAAACTTTCTGCTACTTATTTGTTCAGATGTGCCATTCTCAAAATGATTGCAATGTGCCTTGCCATGATTTCTTTTCTTGTTCATTTTACTCTCACTCTTCTTGGATGACTTCTCTTCCTTGCTCATCCTGGCCTGGATATTATACTCTTTCACTTAAAGAAATGGAAAGCAATTAAAGCAAGCACCACCCTTACAGATCCATAATTTACTGCAATTTATTTGATCAAACAAGCATTCATGTATACAAGCTTTTCTTTGCATGAATCCTTTTATGCAATAGCTTGATCTCGATGAGAGCTGTTGACCTGAATTTGCATTTCATGATCATTATAATAGCATAGCATTTGAAATCATGGGCGTAGCACTATTACGAGATTTAAAATAAAAAATGTAACAATAACGTTATATTTGAAATATTGACAAAATTGTAAAATGAATTGAATTTATGATCATAAAAATTACATGAATTTAGAATCAAAGATATAGTGATAACATTGTATGGAAGTTAGACATAACAATGGCATATCATATTGCAAACACAAACATGGCAATGTATAACATCTAGAAATAAGGATACAAATTGTAAAATGAGTTGAAATGCATATTCATAGTTAGATAACATTTGAAAATCATAGACATTAGCTAAAAGATAACCATAGAATTTTATGAAAACTCTGAATGTATGGCATTGCAAAAGCTACTCATGGCAATATAAGGGATAATCGTAGCATACCTCGGAGCAGTGCAAAATTTTATTTTAAGATCCAACCATAACTGAGGATTGAACCCAACTTCGTAGGTTTTCCTATTGAAGCAACTCACCACTAGGCCAGGACTTCTATTTCAAAATTATATGGATAATAATTTTATTAACAAATATTATGTATGTCTCGGCAATAGCATTTAACAATTAATCAGTCCTAGGTAAATTTTGTGTAGATCTTTTATATAAACAGTTAAAAAAGGATAACTATATAATTATGCACTATATGAGCATTATAATAATATAATATGAAACAGGATAAATTGATCAATAAAATCAAATTTGTTAAAAAAAATAATTATTTCTAAAATATTTATGTTGCATGATCATAACTTTAAAACGAAATAATATATATCCAATGTTTGACTCTACTCCTCATTTAAATTACTTAACTAAAAATCTGATAATGTGACATTAATGATATGCAACTTAATAAGCTTAATTTTAATCATAATTAGAATGATATCATAGTAATCATACTAGCACCAGGACATATAATCCATTTCATCAATACTTTAAAATAAAAACTTAAAAAATAATAATTAAAATATGAAATATAAATTATCGAAACCATCAAAACTATCAAAATTAAACCTTTCATGAGATTATTGAATCTAAAGCCGAAACCGACTTTTAAAACCTTGGTCAATATGCAATCCTAATCAAATCAACATTAAACCGTGTAAGGGGTTTGTCAAAAAAGCTAATAACGCAATTAATTTGATAACAACAACCAATGCACAATTGATACTAACATTACTAAAGTCTTTATGTCATGTTTGAGGCAATCAATTCAACTAGATACCAGTCAATCCGGGCAAATAAAGTTATAAGTCATCTCATGTTCATCAACGAAGTAATAATAACTTCCACAAACTTGTACAACTACAACAACAACATCAAGCCTTTATACCACTACGTGGGGTGTGGTCGGCTACATGAATCTTTTTTTCTCCATTGTGTCGTGTTAAGAGTCAATTTCTCATTTAAATCTAATAAACAAATGTCATTTTTAATATTTTCTAATCAAATTTTTTCAAGTCTACCTCTACCTTTTTGAACATAAGTCAAATCTAATACATCTATTTCCCTAATTGGGTCAATGGAAGGCCTCCGTTTTATGTGACCAAACCATCTAAGGTGACTCTCTCTAATCTTATCTTCCACTAGAGCTACTCCAACCTTTTCACATATATGCTCATTTTGTATCATGTCTCTTAGAGTACAGTCACTCATCCACCTAAGCATCCTCATCTCTGCAATACTTAACTTAATATTATGCTTCGCTTTTAATGATCAACATTCTGCACCATAAAGCATTGCAGGTCTCACAGCTATCTTATAGAATTTTCTCTTAAGTTTGATGATGACTTCTCTATCACACAACAAGCCTAATGCATTCTTCCACTTCAACCATCCAACTTGAATTATGCTAATAATATCATCATCTCATTCACCATCGCTCTAAACAATAGACCCAAATTTAAAACATCTACTTTTGTTAATGACTTGATCGTCCAAAGTCACAATCCCCCACTAGATTTATTACTACTATAATTACACTATATAATCAATTTTAGATCTACTCAAATGAAAACCTTTAGACTCTAAGGTTGACCTCCATAATTCAAGTTTACTTTCAACTCCCTCACTAGTCTTATCAAAATTAAGATAGCTCATGCCTAGGAAATCTCTTCCAATACTAACTATCAAGAATCTAACATACTAAATGATAATAGCATATATGTTAATTAAATATTCAGTAGTCAATGTTTCTCGGAGATATGTAAACAATATAAAAACTATGTATAAACAAATGGGTCACCAGCAAGATACGGATATAATTGCTGACGATAGCAATGCAATATGAATTTGAGCCAATTTTACCAAACATGTCCTGTCAAAACTGCAGTTGCAACATAAATCATTTATACAAAGGTTACCCCAAATAGTTCCAAGGCAATCTTGCTCGCCTAGTGCAACCTTGATTCTCCTAGAAACAAAAAAAAAATTTATTAAATATTATTTAAAAAAAAACAAGGTTAAAAATACTATTTATTGCAAGCAATGGCGGAGCCAAAAATTTTATTAAGGGAAAGGGGGTGCCTAAATTAAAATAATTATGTCTAACGTCTCATTTGGAATGTTAGAATATATTAAAATAGTTTTGGTTGTCATCTTATACACGGAGCTAAGAGGGGCTGTAAAATCAAAATTAAGAATGCAAATAACATGGCCCTTAGAGCTTAGAAGACATAAACATCTGTTACGGGAGGTCTTCATTTGGGGGCGAGAGATAAGCGAAAGGGAATATGAAATCCATGCTCAAGGTCATGAGTTGAGAGAGAGGAGCAAAAGGAAAAAAGAACAATTGATGCTTTTCATGTGTTCAGAAAAAGATGTTGGTGGCTTCTCTGGATTAATAAATAACTTTATAAAAATTAGAGCTGGTTTCCTCGTTGGCGAACTTGTTGCTCTGTTAAGCCACTAAAACAATCAGCTTTAAACCCCTTTAGGCTTTCAGTTTTAGCTTTAGCCAAATCCTTTAAAGGAGAACTTTGCGTCAAAATCTCTTTTCATCATTCCATCCACAATGGAAAGTCATTCCTCCCTCTCTCTTTCAATATTTTACCCCATTAGTCTTTCTCTATCTACAGTTGAAATATTGCATGGTCCGGGTAGAAGGTTGATTGAAGACTTGAAATTGTAAAATCCTGTAATAAATAAAATGAAAGCTGGCAAGGGATTGTACCATAATGTATGCTTGAGCATGGAAGTGGAGAGAGGAGCTGAATGGATGGGAAAAAGTTCAATATGTGGGCTTATGTCATCCATTGTTCATTAATTTGGTGATAAGGTGTCTATCCTCCTTCTAAGTAGTGATTTTTTTT
>NW_021479630.1:408359-437839 GCF_001605985.2 Dendrobium catenatum | reverse complement strand
CAGACGCTGCTGCTCCCGTCGATGCCTTCTCCAGCAAACTCCCGCCACGAGGGTTTCGGTAATTACGGGAAGAAAGGTAGGGTTTCTTTTTTTTTTATCAATATTATTTTATTTTGATTAAATAAAGTTATATTAATTAAATATTTAAATTAATAATAATAATTAATATCCATTACTTATAAACTAGTATTATATAAAGGGAAGAGAAAAACAAACTGGGTTGCGATAAGGTGGTGCCCTAGCCGCCTTGTTCTCCGTCCCTTGTTCTTGCCGTTCGTCACCGTTCTTCCGGCCTCCGGCTTTCGCCGGAAGGCTGGTTTGCTTGTACTTGCATGGAGGCGTTGTCATCTCTTTCTTTCCCTCCTCTAAACCCTCTCGCATCTTCAAAAACTACTGCTCCTTCGGCGTTGGAGCGTCTCTGGTCTTCTATTGCTGCATATCCAGAACCGACTTTGGATTCTCTTCCTGTTTCACTCATCGAGACACCGGAGGAGATTGTTCCCTTCAACAAAGAGTACACTACGACTGCGGCCTTGGAATGGAAGTTATCGCTGGTTGGTTACTCAGTTGGTAAGCGACCTTACTATGAAGCTTTACTTTCTACTGCTAAGAGGATCTGGAAACTCAAAGGTACATTTCAGCTAATTGCTTTAAGCGACGGTTTCTTCCTCTTTAAATTTTCTAATGCCGAGGACTATGAAATGGTTTGGAGTAAGGGAGCTTGGTTTTTTCATGGAAAATCTTTTGTTTTCCAAAAATGGTCAAAAGATTTTCAACCTACTCGCGAAAATTTTTCCACGGTTCCGATTTGGATCAGGATTATTGATTTGCCTCTGGTTTGCTGGAATTCGGAAGGTATTTCGAAAATAGCCTCTAAAATTGGCACTCCACTATCTGTGGATGCGCTTACTGCTGCCAAAACTAGGTTGACATATGCAAGGGTGTGTGTTCAAGTTGCCACTACTTCTGATTTCCCTGAATCGGTGCCCATATCCATTGAAGATGTTGTTTATCATCTTAAAATCCAGTATGAATGGAAACCTAATCCATGTGCAACTTGCAAATCGATGGCTCATACTACCTCTTTTTGCCCTTCCAATCCTAAACCACCACAACAAGAAACACAACCTCCTCGTGGTCGAAGTACCTCCAGGACTCATAGGAGACAAAATTCCTCCCAGAGGCCTTCATCACAAAACCGCTCTTCTGGAACAGCTAGACAAAATTCCTCCAATACAGTTCCCACTACAGCTCTGGCCTCTTCCTCACTTGGAATTGTCCCTTCACAAGTTACCTTTCCTACCGCACAGGCTTCTGATACTCGGAATTTGCCGGATATAGATACAAGGATTGTGACTGCCTCCTCTTCTGGTATCATTGCTCCTATGGATATCCCGGCACTTTCTATTCCTGTTAATCCTCCCAGCATAATAATTCCTAACCTAAATTCTCCAACTGAAGAATGTAATGGTATTTTGGAGCAGGTTTCTACCAGTTCATTCAATAACCCCCCAATACCCACAAAAAATCAGTTTGATTCTCTTCTGAATTGTGAAGAGCAAGGTTCTAGGGAGGAGGTAGATCTCTCCACTCAAGATGTTCCTACAGTTGCGGATGAAACAAATGTGAAATCCTCTTCAAAGACCACATCTAACCCTTTACCCAAATCCACCAGGGGTAAAGGAGCTAAGAAGCCTCCCACACCTAAATCAAAATCCAAATGACCAGCCCATCCATTGGAGCGTGGAACATTAGAGGATTTTGTTCCTCTGATAAAGTATTACTTTGCAAAAATCTTGTCCAATCTCTTCGGTTGGATATGCTCTGTATTCTTGAAAACATAATTCAACTTTCTTCTTTATCGGATCCCTTCTTCTTTAACTCCCATCTGGTGTTTGATTTTGAAGATAGCTGCAATAATTTCCATTGTGCCAATCCTGGGCGGATCTGGGTGAAGTGGGACACTGGTAGGATTACCTTTAATCCTCTGTTTATTTCAAGTCAATTGGTTGCTGGTATGGTTTACTATGGGAATAATGCTCCTTTTTTGCTTGCTGTGGTGTATGCCTCTAATAGTTTGGAGGATAGGAAGGTTCTTTGGGAGGAGATTAGAAATATTCGTCCCAGCCAGGGGACACCGTGGATTACAATGGGTGATTTCAATTGCTGTCGGTATCCATCTGATAAATTGGGGGGGAATGTGCTACACCAAAATCAACTGTTTGATTTTAACTCCCTTATTTTTTATACTAATCTGTTTGATTTAGCTTCTGTGGGATATACATATACTTGGTACAACCAAAGATCGGTGAATCCTATACATATCAAGCTCGACCGTATGCTGGTTAATGGGGACTGGTTGGCTACTTATCCTAAGTCTCACTATGTTATTAAATCTCCTGCTGGTTCTGATCACAGTCCTATTGTGCTCCTGCCGGGTTTTGTTGTTGATTTTCAGCATCGGTTTCTTTTTAAGAATTTTTGGTTAAAATCCCAACGCTTTTGGTATTTGCTATTGGCTAATGTTTCTGTGAAGCCTAAGGGGCAACCTTTTGCTGCTTTATGTGCTATGCTTAAGCAACTTAAAACCGATATTAAGAAGGAATCCTGGGCTTCCTCTAAGCCTCTAGCTTCTCACATTGATTCCCTTTACAGGGAACAAAGGGATTGTCTTAACTCATTAAATCAGGGTTGTGATATTGAGAGCATTTCCAAATCTCTTAAAACTATTAATGTGCAGTTAGCTGAAGCTTCTTCCACTTGGTACTCTTGGGTTGCTCAACGGGCAAAATCTAAATGGCTTTCTAGAGGGGAAGATGATCTCAAATTCCTATATTCTAAGATTCATCTTAGGAGAAATTATAGGAGTGCTGCCATTTCACTTGCTATGTCTCATTTGGATGTCTCTTATGATGATGTTATCAAGAACACTATTTCCCACTTTCAAAGGATTTACAACCCTCATAGGAGGAATTCCTTTGACATTCTTCACTTCCCGGTGGGTAAAATCATTCCTCCTGAATTTATATTATCACTTACTACTCCATTTACTGATGCAGAAATTAAGAAGGCTGTTTTTGCTGGTGCTTCCAATTCTTCTCCTGGTCCGGATGGCTTTAATTCTGAATTCTTCAAATCCACTTGGATTGTTTCTGGACCTTTACTTTGCAAAGCTGTGAAGTCCTTTTATCACAATGCCTATATTCCAAAATCTGCTAAGGCTACTGCCATCACTTTGATTCCTAAATAAAATCATGCGGAAGAGATCTCCGACTTCAGGCCTATTTCATTGTGCAATACGGTTTACAAAATAATTGCAAAAATTCTAGCTCTTAGAATGAAACCTATTATGCCTCTGATTATTAAAGAAAACCAATCTGGTTTTATTCAAAATCGGGTCTCCACTGATAATGTTATTCTTGCCAACGAGATACTTTTTCACTCAAGAAAATTCTCTCAATTTAAGATGTTTTGTGCTAAATTGGATATCAAAAAGGCTTTTGACTGTGTTTCCAGGGAGTTTCTTCTTGCTAGAATGCATCAAAAGGGGTTTCCCCCCTCCTTTATCAACTGGATCAATGCTTGTATCAATGATGTTTGGTTCTCGGTGTGTTTTGATGGAGCCTTGCATGATTTTTTTCCTTCTTCCGCTGGTTTGAGGCAGGGATGCCCGTTAAGTCCCTACCTATTTTGCATTGTGATGGATGCTTTTTCGTGCCTTCTGGACAAAGACAACGCTTTTATTGCTCCTATGGTGGACGGGATTAGGCTTTCTCATTTGATGTATGCGGATGATCTCCTTATTTTTGGCAAAGTTGATGCTTCTAATTGCCAGGTTTTATGCAATCTGATTGAGGCTTTCTCTATAGCTTCGGGTCTTGAGATTAATTATCAGAAAAGCACACTCTTGCTTTCCAAACACTGTCAGAATCCTGAAGAGATCAGATCTTCTCTTCAAATCCCCTCTACATCCACTTCTATTGCTTATCTTGGGATTCCAATTTCACCTTACAATTCAAAAATTGCTGATTTCTCTAAACTGATGGAGTCTGTCACTCAAAAGTTATCTGGTTGGAAAGCCAAGGCTCTCTCTTTTACTGGTCGCCTGCAATATATTAGATTCACTATTTGGAATTCCATTGCCTATTGGATTCGAGGTTCGATTATACCAAAGACTATTATTAAGCAAATTGAGAAATTATGTGCCAAATTTCTTTTCTTTGGGGACATTAAGGCAACCAAATTGCATCTTATTTCTTGGAAAGAAACCTGTAAGCCCAAAGCATTAAGGGGGCTTGGGATTCAGTCTATACACTCTTTGCAATTTAGTTTTAATTGTTCTCTTATTAAGAGGTTGTACAACTTCAACAGTCCTCTTGCTTCTTGGTTTTTTTATAAGTATGTCTCGCCATGGAAGCCTCACTCGGTTAAGGACTCTAAATTCTGGAAGAATGTTTGCATTACTGCTCTTAAAGCTAAAGAGAAATTCATTTTTAATCCTTCTAGTAATGGTCCCATTGCGTTATTCTGGGATCACTGGTGCAACCGTGCCCTTATTTTGGACATTGCTGGCTGGAGTGAGTTGTTCAATTTTTTTCCTAGTAATGCTCGGTTGTCTGCTATGAAAAATGAATATGGGTGGAATCTGCCTACCACGTATTCTGATGCTTTGCTTCCTGCTGTTGAAGGAAATGAGGGAACCAATGCTGATTGTCTTATTTGGGAAGGAGGAACTGATAACTCTCACAGCAAATATTATAATTTTCTTTACAATAGTGAGCCTCGGTGTAATTGGGATCATTTTATATGGCATAAACATTATTGTCTCAGATTTTCTTCCTTTAGTTGGATGGCTTTAAAGGGTGGTCTCAAAACAGCGGATGTGCTATGCTCTAGAGGGATTTTGGTGCCTAATACCTGCTCTCTTTGTCATAATCAATTAGAGACTATTTCACACCTATTCTTTGAGTGTGAATACTCCTTTTTAGTTATCTCTAATCTTATTCCAAGTATGAGGCAGCAATTTTTAAGGCCTAATATCCTACAAGCTTTTGAATGCCTTAATCATCATTCTAGAGATTTAAAGCAATTTTACTACCTTATTATTTGCTGTGCTATTTATCATCTTTGGAGAGAAAGGAATGATAGGAAATTCGGCAATGCATCTTCCTCTTCTTCTTCTTTATGTCTCAAAATTAAAGGTGTTGTGCTTACTAAATTACTGAGATGGAAAATTGGTTATGCCTTAATGGAGCTGCTTTGATGGCTGGCTGTTATTGGTTATATCGGGACTGTTCTGGGAGGTTTTTTGTTCAGCTGAGGTTGATGTTTCTGTTGAATTCTGCTGTTATTTGGCCTTGGCTGAAGGCTTCTTTTGGTCGGCTGGATTATTCGGATCATATCCTTGGTTTCCTCTTTTGGGAGCTAGGAAAGCTGCTTCGGGCCCTGAGGGTATTATTGGGGACGATGATGACTACTGTTGGACCTTGTTCCCCTTGGAGGGTCATTCTTCGGCAACCAGGGGATTTTTTGGAGGCTTTTCATTCAACGGGTTTATGCTGGTTCAGCAGCCTGAGTCCTCAAAATTCAAATTCAAATTCAAAGATCAAGATCTCACGTTCGGATTGCTTCACTTACCACGTTTTTGTGCTTTTTAAATCTTTTTTGTAGGTATTGGGTGGTATAGTTGTGGTTTTTTGTGGCCTGCATAAGGTTTTTTTGTTTGCCTTATGTAGGCTTTGCTTCCTTTTTTTACAGTCTTTACTTGTAACCTTTTCCTTTCTTAATAGTTGAAGGGCTTTCGCTCCAAAATTTCCCAAAAAAAAATAAACTAGTATTATTTGTAAATTGAATTCGCTAAATAAATTTATTATTTTTTTAAAGCTACTAAGGTCGCTGCACCGGTGCCGGGGTACAGTGTTAAATAGTCAAGGGTGTCAGAGGAATTATACTCGGTTGATAGTGGTATGAGAGTTGCAATCACGTGCAACATGCATCAGAGGGATCATAGTCAGGCAAAAAAGTCAAAAGTATTGTAGTTGGGCAACGAAGGTCAAATGGAATGTAGTTGGATGACAATGGCCTGAGGACTATAGTCATGTGACTTTGTACGAAGGGATTATTGTCAGGGATCATTGGTCTGAAGACCGTAATCTATGAGTAACAGAGGTCAAATTGTTTGTAGTCAGGCAACTGAGGTTAAAGGGACTATAGTCAACGAGCGGTTAAGGTAAGAAGGATTGTAATCAATATGAGACAAAGGTTAGAGTGATTGTTGTCATCCAAAAGTGGTCAAATGGACCATAGTTGGCAAGCTAGCTATAGTGGTTGAAAGGGTCATAGTCAGCCGGCAACGACGGTTGGAAGGATTGTAGTTAAGTGGCTGTGATCGAAAGGGTTGTAGTCTGTAGGTGATGAAAGGTCAGAAAGATCATAATCAGCATATAACGAAAGTTTGAAATATCATAATCGACAGGAGATGGATGTTATAGTAGTCGTAATAGGGAAATAATGGTCTAATGATTATAGTTGAAAGGACTATAGTTGAGCGATGATGGCTTGAGGAATCGTAGTCAAGTAGTGGTGTGTTACGTCCCAATATCTAAATTAAAAGAATTGTCTATTTTACCTTTTTAATCACTTATTTGAGCTTCTATAAATTATCTATGTAACTCAATATCTAGGAAAAAAAATTAAATATCACACAACAAAAAATATTTCACTATATTCATTCACTAAAATCATATATTTACAATGACTAGGAGATCACTAACAATCACTAATATATCAATATATCCTAATTATAAGAGAATACAAGATAATATAAAATGAAATTAAAAGAATAACATGAGGATCTCAATCAATCTTACTCTACACAGCCTTCACCCCTTATGTGCCCGAAATTAGTAAATCACATGATGAGCTTTGCTAGCAGAAATCCAATATCGCTAAAACATTCAATACAAAAATGTAAGAAATAAATATATATGCTCAACTCAATCAATAGAATCAGTAGCACTCAACATCATTAATGATCTGCCAAAATCCTACAATTGAATTTAAAGCATGAAAAAAAAATATGTATATTAGCAATCAAACAATAACAATAGTATTCATATGATCATTAAATCAGTGTATAAATAATAAAATTTACATATAGTAACAATATAATTTGTAAGGAATAAAATAGTACGGTGCATAAGTCAATAAAATAGTACAATAGAATACCAATAAACCAATACAAGTGATCAACCGATAAAGCAGTCATTGTATTAATTTTAGTAATCATTAAAGAAATCATATAAAGCGATAAAATAAATTTATTAGTAAAACTATCAAAATCATATCAATACAGTAAAATCCTATAATTCTATTTAATTATTCTTTAGCAATATCAAATTAGTATCTTAATCACATATTAAGTATATCACGTACTAAGTATGTCACATGCTCAATATTAATACAACAAATCAATAACAATAACAATAACAACAATAGTATCAATAATAATATTAATGTTTTTATTGATATAAAAAAAATTAAGTGGCCATAGTATTAATGTAATGCAATAATACTAAATTCATATAATGACTCCTAAAATATTATTTAAAAGAGTCAATATGCGCACACACACATAACAAAAATGATTTGCAAATAATTAAGATTTATAATGACTCTTAAAATATTATTTGAATGGGTCAAAATATGGACTATTATAGTCTCCATAACTTAGAAATTTGTCGCCCTCAATGTTTCTTAAGCATTAATCACATCATTTATCAATAAAATCCACTCAGGTGTGCATGTCTATTAATATATCTGCCAATCATTCAATTATATGAATGAAAATTAATTAATTTTAAAGCATTTCAATAGGAAATGATAAGAAATATACTTATAGAGACACTAAGAAATATAAAATACTACAATGATAACATTTTACATATCTTTGTTGTAGACTCACTTACACAACTAAACAATAAAACATAAAATGTCATTAAGATCCTAATATGCGCTTCTACTTTCTCTTTGCACTTTTCTGTAACAAAAGCAAGTAATCCAGTATTAATTTGGTGAGCTATGAAACTAATGGAGTCATGCAATTCTAATAAAGAAAATCAATGAAATATTATAGTGAATAATATAATAAAAGTCATGACTTAAACTAAACTTATAAAATAATTGCAAAATAATTTCAAAAATATTCAAATTCATCTTTTTGAAGCATGTGTATAATATCATAATTAGTCATCTCAATTTTCTAGCCACTATTTTATATATAGTTAGCTTTTATAGCTTTCGTCATAATATTGAATAGAGCCCATATGAGCTTGGCATTATCACCATTGGACTACATTAAGGCCAATTTTGCTTACTTATGAGTCATTTTTTTCTCACACGCACATGTATCATATCATTTCATTATCAACATTTACTAATATGCTATGTATTAGACTTCAACTTATGAACTCATACTTGACTTTTCATAATTAATTAATTAATATAAAACATATTTCTACTATAAGGCTTGCATCAAAAGAATAATTAAGCATAACATAACTTAATACTTTTCTTTTCAAAAAGATACCGAATTAAAAAAAAAAATTATGTAATCATATTATATCATATTTTAAGATTTAATTATTCAAATATGCATGTAATCGTTCATACATGAATACTTATCTCTAAACTCTCAACAAAATGATTACATTAATGAATTTTTCCCTTCAATTAATTCCAACATAATCGTATATGCCTAGCTAGAATTAACAATATTTGCGTTTAAAATTAAAATTACATTTCTTACCTTTTGTGATGAGTTGCCTCCTCAAATTCGACACCTCATATAATTTTTCTTTTGCAAATTACATACACAATTCATCTCTCTATTTCTAAAATTTTTATAGATCATTAAATTAAGTCAATAAATTAATAAAATCAATTTATCCTAAAATAACTCTTTACTTCATAACAATTATAATTGTTGCGTGCTAGAATATATGCGGCGGTAAAGTTAGAAAATATTCGTCTTCGCGTTGCACGAGTATTCAGCACACAAACAGAAAAGAGAATGAACACCAGAGTTTTTACGTGGAAAAACCCAAAAAGGGAAAAAACCACGGGGCCTCGCCCAGTCGTAAAATTTCCACTAGCGTTCGTTTGAAGTACAAAGACCGATTCGTCTCACAAGTCGAGACGATTAGTTTACAATCAGCGTCTAATGAAGTTACAAGGTTATGCAAAGTCCCGGCGTTTTCCGAAAATCCGGCAGAGTTCTGACGTATTCAGGCGGCGGAAGAGCTCCGACGGTGGTCGAGGAGGAGAGGATTCACCTTTCCTCTTTTGCTTCTTCTTCTCTCTCTTCACTTGAGTCACCTTTGTGTAGAATGAGGGCTCTATTTATAGTTTTTCTGAAGTGGCATAACTCGTAAATAGGTGTGAGATCGTGGGCGAATAGGAGTGGTTTGAATGGACGGCCGATGTTGAACCATTCGATCGTGCACCGTTCGTTGGACATTTGGAGGCCTTAATGATGTCGGAATTCGGTGATATTGGGCTCGTTGGATTCGTCTCGTCGAGCCGCTTGATTCGAGTATAAGCTCATTAAAATCGGAGATCGTTTGGTAACTCAAATTGCGGTTTGAACGTTTCAACGGTGCTTTGGGTCCTTGATCCGGAGTCATTTGGGCTCGGATTGGGTTGAATTTGGTGTCTTTGGGTTCGTATTTCCGAGACGCTCAGTTTGACTATAAGTTTGCTGAAATCGGAGTTCATATGCTCCTGAATTTGATTTTTGAAGTTTCCAACTATATTTTTGCATTGAGATTCGTGCCCGATCAAGATAATTTTCTGAAACCGTATCAATAATCGTTATAAAACAACAATATTGCTGACCTCTTTCTTTTTTTTTCTTCTTTCCTAAATTTCTCACGCAAAACACATAAAACTGAACTCACGCCAACCCTCGCAGTCGTCTGATTGCGTCACCAGCCATTGCATGCACCTTTTACGGGGAGTAGAAATTACTTAATTTAATTTAATATATTAATTAGTATTTTTGTTGCAGATTAGTTAACATTAATTAACTGTTAATATTAATCTTAAAAGTCTTTAGTATTAAAATTTAAAAATACAAAATTATTGGAATTTTCATAAAAAATAATATTTTATGACATAATTTAATTAAGCAAAATATTGAAATTTTACCTAAAAATTTGTTAAGTAATACACTCTTGTATGTATTATGGACCATTTATGGTTCTTCTCCTAACATCTGTAAATCTACATCTTCTCTTCTTATTGCTCTCTTATAGTCACCTCTTCAACTTCTCATTTCATCCTCATGTTCTCTTAACTAGCTAGAAAATAATCAAATTATTTTCTGCAAGCCGTGCTCTCTCAACCAACTAGGAGAATTTTTGAATCTTCAGTGGGACGAAGCGGATGTATCAAGTTATTTTTCAATCCTATGAGAAATCTATAGCATTTTTATACCGCTTCACTAATCAACTTTAAGGGTACCTTAATCATGCAATCAATTTAGCGTCAGACTGCATTATTATTTTGTTCTATACTATAATCTCATGAAAGCCTCCATTATCTATTGTCAAGCTAATTGAAGTACAAACTAATCTATGAATGACTAATAAATTCTATTTAGGTAATATTTGCATTCATATTTCCCTAAAATTTCTCCTGCTACTGTTCTATCCACCATTTCTCAAGTTCTTCTTTAAATTGAAATACTATAAGTGGTACTTTCATATTATCTGAATACAACATGTTGCCAAATATATTCTCTATCATTAATAATCAATCTTCTAGTAGTTGTGGCTCTAGAACTCCCTTGAATAATAGAGGTTTCAACTTGTGGAGCATATGCAAATATTTATCATCTTCAGTCTCTTTGCTCCTAATTTGTCTGTTATGTGCATTACTCATCATCTATGCTATTAGGATTACAATCTGTATCATACTATTATAACTCATTGAGTCAACTGCATTCTATTCATTGGGTCACCTGGGTTCATGCTTGACCAATAGTCAACCTCCTCTGACCGTGATCTTGGTTAGGCAAAATTATCAAAATATTTGTGTTAATTACTTTTGGAGTTAAATTTTACTATGTAAACACATATTTATATAATCATGTTAATATAAAAAGAACATTATATTAAAAAATATGTTAGAAAAAAAGATTAAAAAAATTATTATATTTTGTATGATATGAACAATAATTTACTCCCATACCATAAAATTTTTATATATTTATATTTTAATCTTTATTTATGTAACTTCTTAATATTTATATATGTTTTATTTAAAATAAGATAGTATCATTAATATACTTTATAAATGAGAGCAATAATAAACATAATATTTAGTATTAAATGCATACATACAAGATATGTATGTTAATGTTATTCTCCGTAATAATATTAAAAATATGACGACATTAAATAAACGTGCCTCACAAATATTTTCAACCCTAAAAAAATCCTCCAAGCCTGCCCTCCATCCCTCGAGAAATTATTAGGTGCGGATTGCAGACGGGGAGAACCGCCAGCATACTAGTATAAAATACAGCTAGGTACCATTCGGTACCGCTGGATACCACTAGATACCGTTTGGTACCCTGTGTGTGTGCAGACGGTACTCCCCCGACTGCACTCCCCACCTAATAATTTTTCCCATCCCTCCCTGTCCTCACCATCACCTTTTTAATCTCTTCAGTCCTCACGCAAATTCCCTATCCCTTCCCTTAAGCTCTATCTGAAAATGAGCCCTTTTCTTCCCAATGCTACCATACTCCTACTCGCCGCCATCATCTCAACCGCCGCCGCCGCCGTCACACCTTCTCACACATTCCTCCGCTCCTCCTGCGTCTCCGCCCGCCATCCTGAGCTCTGCATCTCCTCCATCGCCGCCTCCGCCTCCCTTCTCCATTCCATTTCCTCCTCTAAAGACGTAATACACGCCTCCCTAAACCTCACCCTCGCCGCCGTCCGCCGCTCCATCGCCGGAGCCAAAATCATCTCCGCCCGACCAAGTCTCACCTCCCGCGAACGCGCCGCCGTTCAAGACTGTCTCGAGATGTTCGACGAAACGCTCGACGAGCTCCGTCGCGCCGACGCCGATCTCCGATCTTACTCGCCGGGCTTTGCAAGCTCCAAATCACTCTCCCGCCATGCCGCCGACCTGAAGATCATGATCAGCGGTGCCATTACCAACCAGGTGAGACCGTGAGACTGTAAATTGAAAAAAAAAATTGTAGAATTGTTTGATCTGATTCGTTAGCTGCCAAGCCAAGACGAGAACGACCTAAACTTTACTTGTGGGCCGAAAATTTATGTTTTTGTTGGGGTGTTTTTTACCGAGCTGAAAACTAGGTACGTAACCATTAATTAAATTAATTATTCTCATGATTTTTTATAGTATTTTTAAATATGATAAAATTTAAAATATTGTTGACCATGAGAATTTATTATTATTTAAAAATATAATTTATAGTTATTTTTAAATATCATATTAAAAATATAATTTCCAATCAGGAGTCCTGCGCCGACGGCTTCTCACACGCCAGCGATGACCGCCGGCTTCGGTTGGGGATCCTTCGAGGGCTTACCTACATCGAGCGCATGTGCGAAAACGCTCTCGCCATGATAAGGAATATGACGGACGGCGACATGGCGGCGGCGGCGGCGACAGAGGGGCGGAAGTTAGCGAGCCGTCATGATGGATTTCCGGAATGGATGACGGCGAGGGACAGGCAGCAGCTTCAGTCAGCGGACACGACGGCAGATTTGACGGTGGCGGTGGACGGGAGCGGGAATTTTAGAACCATTACGGAAGCGGTGGCGGCGGCGCCGGTGAAGAGCAAGCGAAGATTTGTCATAAAAATAAAGGCCGGGGTTTACGCGGAGAACGTGGAGGTGCCGAAGAATAAGACGAATATAATGTTTGTTGGGGATGGGAGGACGAAGACGGTGATCACCGGAAGCCGGAATGTCGTCGACGGCTGGACCACCTTCCGTTCCGCCACCTTAGGTTTGCTCTCTTATGCTCTTTTACTAATTAATTAACATTTATTTCTAAACCAAGATGATTAAATCACCCTTATATTATTTAATTCAATTTAAAAATGTAACTAGTACAATTGTTTAAGCAATTATTCAGATCTTCACAAAATTTTTTCGGATATTCATTGATTAAATTATCTGATAATTGGATTTTTGAACAAAGCTCACAACTTTCTCTTTGCTATTTTTTTACTTTTCAAATATTTTTTTAAGATTTATAATTTTAGATTTGAGCCACATAGTATAACTCTATATTTAGTTCTCCCACATGATAATTTCTCCTTTGGAAGTCTTTCTTAAATAATTAATTTAAGTAAAAAATATTTAAATAAAAAAAATTTAACAGAAAAAATTTGCTTTAAAAAATAATAGAAAAGCTGTATCAAATGAAATCTTAGGCTTCGTTTGAGAATAAATTATTATGTCGATTGATGTATATTTATGAAGTATTTATTGAGTATTTACAAATACTTAATAATTATACAATAAATAAGCAAATACTTACAAAATACTCAATGAATATTAACAAAATACTCAACAAATACTTACAAGATACCATTAATACTCACAGCTGAGTATTTTTATGAATAATTTTTCTCGATTGGAATAATTTTTTTATTACTTCTTAAAATAATTATTTAATATAAAATTATTTAAAAAAATAATAATAATAAAAACAATTCCAAGTCAAAGCCTAATGTTATATTTTTTAAAAGGTTGTCTGTTTTTTTGTTGAAATGTTGGCGTAATTAGCGGAACGGTACGCTTGAGTTGCACTGTTAAAGATAATAATGCCAATGCCCCATCCACAAGTCCTCACCAGCTTTTACGTCCATTAATTATATGATCTTCACCACTCTAAGACGTATTAATTCTTGACAATCGGTCCATTCTTTCATGAGCATTTAATATGCATTACGGATTTTGGGCTTAAATCATTGAGTATTTCCCAATATAAAATACATGATTTTCTAAAAATAAATATCTATTAATAATAAAAAGCTGGAGTTTGACTCAAGAAATAATTGGACATATTTATTATATTTTTTTAAAATTAATCTAAAAATATGTTTAAAGCTAAAAGAGAAGTTTAACAAACTTACAAGTCAAATCAGGTTGAGTTACACAACTTTCCTTGGCCTATTGGTTGAGAGCTTAGGCTTCCAACTAAGAGGTTCAGGGTTCGAGTCCATGTGTATGCGTTATGTGTGTGAGTTTGTCTTAAATAACCTAAATGTCCCCAAAAAAAAGTCAGGTTGAGTTTGAGTATAGGCTCCAATTTGAACTATATCCCCTTGGTTGACAAGCTCGTTTGCTGAGCTTGTTAACGAATGGAATTCGAGCTAGTTCATGGCCCGACTCGGCTCACCAACACAAGTAGGTTGGGATGAGAATTGCAGAAGGATTGTGTTCCATTGATTAAAAAAAAAAGATGTATTTTTTTGGAAGTCATTTAAAATTTTAAATCAGATTAGTGTCAAATTTTAGAAAAATTGCGAATCAGACTGCGCTACATCACTTTTTTCTTGTGTATTGATACCGTGTATCGTTGTGTACCTGGTGACGTGGCGTATTCTGAACCATCTCCGAACGGTCTAAGTGGCACAGAATAATTTCTCCAAAATTCCATTTCAGGTAAAATTTCATAAGAAAACTCACATCATTATTTAGTTAATAGGAATATTTGTGTCTCATCAATAATTGATGAGGATTGCCAATTTTCCCAACGCACATGTGAGGACTATTTCTGATATAAAAGGAGCTTTATGTCGCACAACCAAACAAATCTTGCATGCAAATGTATATACGCTGCTTCTCTCAACATCTTTTGTCCTTACTGGAGCATGAAACACATGCAGCTAGCGTTGTACATCATTTTCGCTGTCTACGAAATTAGCAGCTGCAGCCTGCAGCTTTCTTGAAAGTGTTTTTTTGCGTCGGTGCCTTTTATGCGTCCTTTTGGTATGACTTTTTCATAATTTTTAATATTTTAAAAAGTTTTTATAAAGTGTTCCCAAACGAGTTGCTAGGCAGCTAATATTACTCTGAATATGTCAATTCAACTAACATGACTCACATTCAGCCGCAGTGGGGTCGGGTTTCCTGGCCCGCGATCTCCGCATCGAGAACACAGCCGGCCCATCAAAGCACCAAGCCGTGGCACTCCGGGTCGGGTCCGACCTCTCCGCCTTCTACAACTGCGTCATCATCGCCCACCAAGACACCCTCTACGTCCACTCCCTTCGTCAGTTCTTCCGCTCCTGTCTGATCCAAGGCACCGTCGATTTCATCTTCGGCAACGCCGCCGCCGTCTTCCAAGACTGCGATATCCAGGCCCGGCGACCCGGCTTGAACCAGAAGAACATGGTGACGGCCCAAGGCCGCTCCGACCCGAACGAACCCACGGGCATCGTCCTCCAATCCTGCCGCATCACCGCCACCGACGACCTGGAGGCGGCCAAGGGTTCCTTCCCCAGCTACCTCGGCAGGCCGTGGAAGGAGTATTCTAGGACGGTGGTGCTGCGGTCGGAGATCGGCGATTTTATACGGCCGGAAGGTTGGCACGAGTGGAATTTGGATTTCGGGCTTGACACGTTGTATTATGGGGAGTATGAGAACACTGGGCCGGGCGCGGGGACGGTCCGTCGGGTCGACTGGAAGGGGTATAAGGTGATTACTGATGCGGGGGAGGCGCAGCAGTTTACGGTGGGGAACTTTCTTGAGGGATCTGATTGGTTGGGAGCGACGGGCTTTCCCTTCTCATTGGGTCTCTGATCCACCGTTTAATGAATATATTTATGCGACTTTAGTTATGGGAGAGATTTGCGAGCTCTTGCTATTTGTAATAAAAAGTTCTTTAGTATTTATATATGTTTGTTTTTTATAAAAGAATATTAACATAAAAATAAATTAAATATGCTTTAAAATTTTATTTGGAATAAACAAACAGAGAAAAAAAGATAAATATGTATAGGAAAGGATCGAAGAAGTGGTAAAATGTAAGATAATAAAATAATTTAAAAGATTTTGGATATATCATTATAAATAAATTTATTATTAAAATCCAAATTTACAACTCAATCAATCTATTGCAAATTAACATCATATAATAAGACCTAAATCATGATTAAAAGATTTTTGTGCATCTTACTTTCCCAAGTTTGCTGTTTAGCAATAGTTTTTTTTGTTAGTGTAACTGACACGTCAGCAATACACTTTACTTGTCTTTATTAATGCTTGTTCTTTGTATTTACATTTGTGTCTGTCTGCTATATATAGCAATAGTGTCCTGTAATACGTTTAGATAAATTCCATTTTCAGTTTTCATCTGCTCTCTTCGTCTTGTCCCTTTCGTTATCATGGTATCAGAGCCACATCGAGCTTAGGCATCTCCGGTCATCTTTCTCATGGCCGATCAAGCCTCCACCACCTCCAATCAAGAAATCTCAAACATCTCTTCCTCTCTTGAAGATTTCGTTGTTCCCAACCCTCTCAAGTTCCTCATCTCTAATCTCAAGAACCTCGTTCCCACCATTCTCACCAGCGATAATTACTCGATTTGGCTCCTTCAAATGTATCAGCATTTCACTGCAAATGGTTTCAGCGGTCATCTCACAGGTACCTCTACCTGTCCGCCCGCTTCAGCGGCCAACGACCACAAACTCTGGAAACTCATCGACATAAATCTCATCTCGGCGCTTCTTTCCACTATCTCAGCCTAGGTAATCCCTTATGTCATAACTCTTTCCACAACTCATGAGATCTGGGTGGCTCTTGAAACTAGGTTGCAGCAAATGAATCATTCTCGAGTTATCCAACTTAAGAATGAACTTCATCAAATTCAGATGAAAGAAAGTTCGATGCAACAATACTTGACTCAAATCAAGAACCTCGTCGATAATATTGCAGCCGCCGGCTCAAAGCTCGACACCAAAGACATTATCTTATACATCTTGAACGGTCTTCCGTCTACCTACAATTCTTTCAAAACTGCCATAAGAACTTCGTTAAATCCAATCTCTCTGGATGTTCTTTATTCGCTGCTATGCAGCGAAGAAATCAACATCAAACAAGAACAGTCTCGTGAAGTGCATTCCGCTTCAGATAACATGGCTCTACTAACCGTTCGGAATAAATCGTCCAGAAGTCGATTTAATCGATCCCAACAACGTCAATCGAATCCTCGTCCCACTTTCAACAACGACAACCAAACTTCAAGGAACAATGCGTCTCAACCCCGACCGATATGCCAGATCTGTGGAAAGACCGGACACACCGCAGTCAACTATTGGCATAGATGCAATCTTCAGTACGCATCATCCTCCTCGACGACACCTAGAGCCTTGTTTTCTCAACAGCAAGGCACGCCGTCCACCACTCATTGGATTCTTGACTCCGGTGCATCAGCTCATTTGACACCGGACGCTTCCAGCATGAGCAACGTCAATCCCTACAGCGGTCTTGACTCTGTCTCGATCGTTAACGGCATCAACATCTCTATCCAGAACACCAGACAAGGAATTCTTCCGCTACAGGAGACGACTCATAAGCTAATTCTTCGAGATATCCTTCACGTTCATTCTATCTCTCACAATTTATTATCTATTTCTAAGCTTACAACATATAACAATATCTCAATTCTTTTTGATGCAAATGGTTTTGTAATTAAGGACACCAAGGACAATCTACCTCTTCTCCATGGTCGCAAACATGAAGGTCTGTACCGGATTCAGACGACACAGACTATCAAGAACTCGACATTTCACACTTAGCGCAACCCGAGCTTCCACTGGCATGATAGGTTGGGTCATCCTAATCCAAGATTGTTATCCACACTAGTCAAGCACCTTCCAGAATCCTGCAACCCGTTCAAAAACTTTGATATTTGTATTTCTTGTCAAGTTTCCAAAAGTCATAAACTACCATTTTCTAATAGCAATTCTTCTTGTACAAAACCTTTTCAAATCATCCATTCGGATGTTTGGGGACCTGCCCCTTGCCCCTCATTCAATGGATATAGATACTACGTCATTTTCATAAATGAATTTACACGTTTTTCTTGGCTATATTTGATTACTACTAAAGCAGAAACGTTTACTAAATTTTAGCATTTCTATAACCTTATTTGCAATAATTTTCATAGCAGCATACAAACTCTCCGCTCTGATGGCGGCGGTGAATTTCTTAGCAAACAATTCACCGAGTATCTTCTCCACAAAGGAATCAATCGGCAGTTGAGTTGTCCTCATACCCCCGAATAAAATGGGATGTCCGAAAGAAAGCATAGACATTTGATCAAAATCACTAGAACCCTCATGCATGCCGCAAGCTTACCTCTTAGTTTTTGGGCCGAATCCTTGTCCACAGCACACTACCTTATTAACAGGTTACCTTCTGCGGCTACCACACCCCACAACCCTTACTACAATCTCTACGGTCAACATCCCTCTTACACGCACCTCCGCAAGTTTGGATGTTTGTGCTTTCCCTGGCTCAAGCCTTACGCTCCAAACAAACTCGCGCCTCGCTGTCAAGAGTGTGTTTTTCTGGGCTACTCAACCCAACACAAAGGATATCGTTGTCTTAATCTTAAAACCAATCGTGTTCACATCTCTCGTCACGTTATTTTCCATGAAAACATATTCCCTCTCAAAAATCAAACACCTGTACCATCTTCTCCTACACCCGAACTCTCTCACTTGCCCCTGCTTCTCATTCCAGTCTCTGCCAAGTCACCTACATCGGTACACAATACCACCATCCCTGAGTCTCACAATCAGCATAATAACACAGGTCCCATACTTCAATCACCTACCCCCACCCTCACCCCTGCACCTCACAATAGTTCCCATGATGTTCAACCTCCTGTAAGGCATCATCCTATGCAAACTCGGTTTATGTCTGGTATTTCTAAGCCAAGGAGATATGTTGATCTATCTGCTATCTGTTAACCCAAGGCTACACTAACTTCGTTTAACCAAGCTAACCAAAGCGAAAAATGGAGATATGCTATAACTACTGAATTTAAAGCCCTTCAGAAACAACATACCTAGTCTCTTATTCCCCGTCCTTCAAACCATCCAATTCTAGGATGTCGGTGGACTTACCGAATCAAGAAAAATTCCAATGGGAAAGTAGCTCAGTACAGGTACGCCTAGTGGCCCAAGGATGTACTCAAGAATACGGAATCAATTACACGGATACATTTAGTCCCGTCGCTAAAATGACTACCATTCGGGTACTGATAACCCTTGCTCTTCACAAGAATTGGCCTATTCTACAACTTGACGTGTCCAACGCTTTTTTACACGAAGATCTCCACGACAACGTTTACATGCGGCATTCACCTGGTTTCTCCGACTCTCAACACCCCAGCACGTGTGCAAGCTTTAGAAGTCCATATACGGTCTTAAGCAATCCCCTAGACTTTGGTTTACAAAAATTACTACATTCTTGCAAAATTTTGGTTTTAATTTCAGCAAACTGACCCATCTATGCTCATTTATTCCAAAGACAATATTAGCTTATTTGTGTTGATTTATGTTGATGACATTTTGGTGACAGGCAATAACAAATCTGTTATTGATAAACTTCTAAATCAGTTACACGTCAACTTTAGTCTCAAACAACTAGGAGACATTTCTTTGTTTTAGGAATACAGGTCTCCAGAACTTCAAACGGTTTTTTTCTCAATCAACAACAATACGCTCAACAACTGCTTCTCTCCACCGGCTTTGCAATGTGCAAGCCCGCTTCCACTCCAATGTCTATGAAGCGGTCTACCAAGGAACCGAATACCACACTATTCTCCGATCCGCATCTTTACCGGAAACTCGCAGGTTCGTTTCAATATTTGTCTATAACTAGACCTGATATTGCGTTCACTACTAACTATATCTGTCAACGCATGCATCAACCGACAATCAACGATTACCAAGTCCTCAAAAGATTGCTTTGTTATCTTCAAGGCACCACTCATCTTGGAATTCCAATTGAACCCGACGACCTTCAACTTCGAGCCTTCGTGGACGCGGACTGGGCGTCTGACAGTACAGACCGAAGATCTATTTATGGATACTGTGCCTTCTTAGGAGCTACCATCATTTCCTGGTCAGCTAAAAAGCAGGAAACGGTCGCGAAATCATCAACTGAGGCGGAATATCGTTCCGTCTCCGCTGCCTCTTCAGAAGTGCTGTGGCTCCGACGACTTTTAGCTGAATTTCACATACCACAAACATCCCCAACAACTATTTACTACGACAACACGTCAGCCATTGCTCTCGCTCACAATCCAGTTTTCCATGCTCACACAAAACACATAGAGATCGATTATCACTTCATCATCAATCACATTGCAAAAGGCGACCTCAACATCTCTCACATTAGTTCGATCGATCAGATTGCTGACATTTTGACCAAACCACTACCGGAAGATCGTTTTATTCTCCTTAGACACAAACTAACCATCTGCTCTAAAGAAGCTTAGTTTGAGGGGGCATGTTAGTGTAACTGACACGTCAGCAATACACTTTACTAGTCTTTATTAATTCTTGTTCTTTGTATTTACATTTGTGTTTGTCTGCTATATATAACAATAGTGTCCTGTAATACGTTTAGATAAATTCTATTTTCAGTTTTCATCTGCTCTCTTCGTCTTGTCCCTTTCGTTATCATTTTTAGGGGTGTAAAAAAGGGTCAATAGAGTAGGTTTGGATTTGACCTGAAATTGACCCAAATTCAGTCAATCAAAGCCCATCTTGTTTAATCAAAAAGTCCAAATTTTGAATTTGAACCCAACTAGAATCCAACCCAATAACCCATTTTAATTTTTAAAAATTTTTATTAGATTATTAATCATATATATTGGTTAGTTGATTTAAAAAATTCTACAAATAAATAAAAAAATTATTAAATTAGTCATGTTTGCATCAAAATTGATTTTGTGGGTCAATTTGAACTCAACCCGCGTGGCTTTCTCGACCAACTATTACTTTATTAACATAATGTTCAATATTTTTAATCATAAATAATTATTCTCATTTTTTTTTCACCTTGACTACTTTTAATATATAAATTTTTTAAGCTAAATTTTTTTTACTAAAAATTTATTTAAAAAAGCAATAAAAAAATTGCTCGGAATGATACACTAATTTTTGGAATGGCACAAACTTAGGTCAATATCAATGTTGGTTTGTTATTCATGTTGTGATAGAATGATAGTTGCCTCGAAGATATTTTAATTTATTTTGTTAATATTTTAATATAACTTTTATATTTTAATGTATTACCAATATATTATTATTATTTTTAATTTAAGGAGATTGAGTTCTATAACAACTTCCTCAGTCACCTAATTTAAACTTATTTGAAGCGGCTCGACGAGACAAATCCAACGAGACCAATATCACCAAATTCTGACATCATTAAGACCTTCAACTGTTTGATGAACGGTGCACGATGAAGGGATTCATTATCAACCGTCCATTTGACCACTCCCTATTTGCCCATGATCTCACACCTATTTACAAGCTATGCCACTCCATAAAATCTATAAATAGACCCCTCATTTCTCATGAGAGAGGACCCAAGCAAGAAGAAGTGAAGAAGAAGATGAGAAGAAGAGGAGAAGAGAAGAATAGGAGGGAAGAGACTCCTCCTCGACCATCGCTGGAGTTCCGCTCGAACTCAAAATGACGCCAAAATTCTATCCGACTTTTATAGCACGCTGAAATTTTGCCCAAGTAACGACAAAGTTCCCTCTGAAGCCAAAACTCCACCCAAGTGATGCCGGAGTTCTCCTCGGCTACCAAAAGACATCGGACTTCTACCCTACGCCGAACATTCACTCATCGCCAAGTTTTTACCATACGTTGGACTTCTATAGGTTATTGTACTTTTGTTGGACGTCTATCCGAATATGGATTTCTTTCCATTGTTGGACTTCTACCTGACGCCATCCTTCCGACCTCATTCGCCCGCTGATTACGATCCTTTTGACTTACGTCGCCTACCGACTACAGTTCTTCCGACCTCCGTCGTCAGTCGACTATGATCCTTCTAACTTACATCGTCCACCGACCACAATCATTTTGGTTTCCGTTGTCAGCCGACAATGGTCTTCCTGACTTACGTCTCCTGTCGACTATAGTCTTTCCGACCTTTGTCGCTCGTCGACTACGGTCATTCTAACTTACGTCGCCTACCGATTACAGTCATTCCAACCTCCGTCGCCAGCCGACTACGGTCCTCCTAACTTACGTCGTCCGCATACTATAGTCTTTTTGACCTCCGTCGCCAGACAACGGTCTTTATGACTTCCGTCGCCCGCCGACTACGATTCTTTTGACCCCCGTCACCAGACTATGGTCCTCCCGACCAAACCAACATGTTAATAGTGACTATTTGTATTCACATCATGTAATGTACTCTATAAAATGTACATCAAGCTAAGGCCTTTTCCCAAGAAAAGGCCTCATTTGTAATCAACTATTATACCAGTGGATTTATTCGAATTGGGCTAGGCCCCGTGGTTTTTTTCCCCTTTTCAGGGGTCTTCCATGTAAAAATCTTGGTGTCTTTTATAAATGCAACAGCCTTTCTCTTATCTGATTGCGTGCCGGATTTTTGTACAATGCTAATACATTAAACTTTATATTTCTCTATCGCCGCGAATGCTCATGGACGCAACAAAAATATATAATGGGTGAACTACCAAATTTTTTTCATTTAAAAAAAAAGATCCTCTGATTGCGTGCCGGATTTTTGTACAATGCTAATACATTAAACTTTATATTTCTCTATCGCCGCGAATGCTCATGGACGCAACAAAAATATATAATGGGTGAACTACCAAATTTTTATCATTTACAAAAAAAAGATACCAAATAATTTCTTATAGTATATACATATTTAATTTAAATAGATAATCGTAAATAGTTCAACTAATCAGATAAGCTATAAAAAAACGAGAATTGGGTCAATAAATCAAGATATCCAGATTATATGGGTAAATAACTTATTTATCAATACCCGATCAACCTACTTAGTCCTGTAGGATTCGATCAGACGGTCCATATTTCACTGAACTCGCACCACAAAGTACACCCAACTTTGCACCCGTTTTAGCCAGACCCTGCTGCTACAAGGTGAACCTCCCTGGGTATTTCAAGAACCAGTTTGCAACGCATTTCCTTCCGCAACAAGATTCAATGCTTCGTATATAATTGATCCACGATCGACAATGTCCCCAAAAAAAGGTTTTTTTTTTTGGCGCTCTTTCGTCTTGTTTGAATAACTAAAGCGAATTTTTGCAATCTCCTTGCCGCCATCTTTCTTCCGTTCCCTTCTCGGCATGGCGGCTCAACAACAGAAGCGCCAGAAGATGGCGGAGGAGCAGGAGGAAATTGAAGAAATGCAGCATGGACCTTTCCCCATCGAGCAGCTCCAGGTAAAAAAACAAGTAAAGCTGTTTTCCTGCAGAAACCCTAATAAATCTTGATATCCATAGTCGGCCTTTTGAGTTCAGTTGTTTCTGGCAAAAGGTTACTTCTTTAAATCCCAATTAATGATGCATTTTTGTACTTTTTTTTGTCTTTCTATGCTTTTGGTTTCTCATTTTGGATGATGTTGACTCAAAGATTAAGGGTTGAATGTTTTGCTTATTTTTTTAGTGTTTAGATCTAAATCCGGAAGCAATCAAGATTCTTCATTCACGTAATTATATGCCATTTTCTCGTATCAGTCAGAGTGTTCTTCCTTTTTTCTTATGTCGCTACGCGGTTTCCCGCATTAAGTTGGGGATTCATTTTGGGTTGCTTAGGTCTTTCGTATTCTATCTTTAGTTGCTTCATTACAAATCTTGTAAACTAATGAGCCTACCTTTCACCATTTGAATTGTTATTTTAATTTTAAATTTTTGTATTGGTCTTGCCCAAGCATATTATTTGTACAGTAAGTTATGCCTTAATTTATTTATTTATACAGTAAGTTATGCCTTTATTTATCTTATAGTTGTAGTTTTTAGTGATTTATGGATTGATAAAAGATTTATTATCAGGTGAAGAATGTGATGTCCATCAGTGATGGTAATTGTGAGGAAATTGAAATATTTCTTTGACCTACAATAGTTGTTAGAGAATATCAGTAAGAGGTTTTGTGTGTTTGAAAAAAAGTTGGCAAGATGTCATGTGTTTAGCGGCCCCTGATTATAAAATTTAGGTTTAATGGGAATCATTTATGGCATCGGAAACACGAGGCATAATTCATGCCATTTTAAGATGAAAACATAAACGGGATGAATTTTTCAGAGATTTGGGAAGGTTCTTGAATTTATCAATCTCTTATGGATTGAGTTTTTTTATTTATTTATTTATAAAAATAATTCCATAAGACTGACTGGCATGCTCTTTTTGTTCACTTTATTTCCACCATAGTTTAGGGGCTTTTCGTGCTGCTTCTAGCATAGGTTGCTTTTAAAGAAGGCTTTTGCTCTTCTTCATGGAAAGAGTTTGTATTAGAAAGTCCTTTAACTTGGGGCTGGTGGTTGCGATGAATATTTCAGAGGAGAAGTGTGAGCATTATAGTCTTTCCTTACTCAGCTTATGTGAGAGAAAAAAATTTGAGTTAGTCCTGCAAGGAGCTCACTTTTATCCTTCCTTTCATTAGAATTGTTCTGCTTAAGATTTGGACATGAACTTTGGTGAAGTCATTATTGAGTCTTGCAAGGAACTCCATTTTTTCTATAAATTGCTTGTGAATTACTGCATTATCGAAACATGTCATTTTGAGATATTCGTAATAGTATAGTTTAAGCTAATTAACCTTCATTGCATTAACAAACTCAATAACATGAAGGTAACCTTCTTTGATTGTTGATATCTTTGTTTTGAGTATGTTTGTTTGATGACTTCCCAAACTACTTTTGCTGTAGAGAGGAGCATATGACCCTTGATTTCATGCATAATAATATTATACAACCATTTTATGATAATGTAATTTTCTTTATCCTAAAATCCAAAATTTGGATCTTTTAGCTCGTGAGGAGGATCCACAAAATAATGGATCTTTCCTTTCCTTTCTGAAAGGTATTTACAATTTGGGAAAATTTTATATCATTTCTCCCATTTAGGCAATATGAGGCTTGTAGCCCGACGACTCTTGTTTAGTTTGATTTTCACAGTTCATGATGGGCAACCATAGAAGAGAAGTAAAAGAAAAACTTAGCAATGATGAACACAAGAAGTAATCTCCACAAGAAGGTTGAAAAAAAAAGAACAAAATTTGGAAGAAAGTAAAAAACCTCGCTCTAATATCATGCACAAACGTAAAAAAAGTACAAAAAAACTATTTTGACTTTAATTGTTTGATTTTGTAGAAAGTGTGGAAGTAATTATTGATTTTTGTAACATGTTTATATGGAAATAAATCATAGTTGTTTATAAGAAAAAAAAATAAACAAATTTAAGAGAGGTTGGTGGCTATAATAGAAAAAGGAGGTAGATGGATTGCAATCTATGGGCCTTAAGAGTAAATCCAATGATTTGAACTCTTAATCCCTTTGTTTAAAGATCTTAATCATAATTATTTGACTTGTGGGTCTCATGATCCTTAAAAAAAAAAAATCCATAGGGAAGCTGATTTTTGTAAAGATTGTGATAAATGGGTTATTTCTATTATTGAGGTGTTATAATCTTTGCACAAGAATCTAACCTCTAAGCTTGCACCAAGTGAGAAGACCTATAGCATTTGTAAGGGATTAAGTGGGTTTTTAGGAAGAAGGAATTCTTGTGCAAACTTAGAGCAAGGTTGGTGTCTAAAGATTTTTTTACGAAGAGAGCAAGTTGTTTTTGATGAGATATTCTATCAATTGTGAAACTTACTTATAAGTGTCCTACTAAGTTTGGTTTCTCACTTTAATCTAGAATTAGATTAAATAATTTTAAAATTACTTTTTTTGGTGGTCGAACCATAGGAAAGGATTTTTATGGAATTACTTGATGGTTTTGAGTTGCAAGGAATGATGATTGGATGCGTTTACTTCAAAAGGTTATGTGATGTCAAAAACAATCTCCTTGTTAATGGTTCAAGATATTTGATGGTTTAATCATTAATGATGAGAGCAATTGTCAAAGGAGCAAATTTGATAATTATGTCTACCATTAAAAGCTAAATGATGGAAATTTCATCTATCTGCTGTTTTATGTTAATGATATAATTTTGCTGTGTAATTATATGTTTGAATTTGGTAAGCTAAATTTTGAGCTTCAAGCTGAGTTTGAAATAAAGGATCTAGGACACACAAAGAGGATTTAGGGCATAGAAATTTTTAGGAATTGGAAGTCAAGAGCAATGTTTTTTTCACAAGAAAATTATCTTAGGAGGATGCTTGAGAAATTCAACATGGTATGCACAACCTGCTAGCCTCTCTATGGCTGTTCATTTCAAGCTTTTGACCAATTGTTGTCCTAGCACAGAAGAAGACTTAGAATAAATGAATAAAGTTCCCTATCATAGCATGGTGAGAAGCATGATGTATGCTATGGTCTGCATTTGACTAGATATCTCTTATGCAGTAAGTCTAATAAGCAAATATATATGACTAATCCTGTAAAGGAGCATTGGCAAGCCGCCAACTAGGTGCTGAGATATCTAGAAGGATCAACGAAGCATGGAGTAATTTTAATGGTTTTAGTGATTATTAAACTCAGAAAGCTTAGCAGATATAGGATTTTGATTTGAAGGAGATTTTGAAAAGAAGAGCTCATTGACAGGCTATTTGCTTTCTATTTCCTGCAATGTTAGCGTTGGAATGCAACCTTGCAGCACATTGTAGCATTTTTTATAACCGAAGCTGAGTATATGGCAATTAATCGGGTTTGGTGGTTCCAAGGATTGGTCAATGAAATGAGAGTTGAGAATGATTCAATTAGAGTCTTTTGGGATATTTAAAGCGCAATTCACTTGAGCAAAAAATCAATTATTCCATGAAAGGACCAAAGCATATTTGTATCAGGTTTCTGATAGGAAATACTTGAGATACCAATTTGATAGGAAATACTTGAGTTCAAGTATTTCTTAGCCAAATCTGAAGTAAAACGAGAAGAAAACTGCTGTTTTCAGCAGAGGACAGCAGCCAAACACAGGAAAACAGCAAGAAATTACGAGAAAATTGAGAGAAAACTCAAGAAAAGACTTGTATTCCACTTAGACGATGAATAAAATAGCAAGATACATATTAATATTATTATTGTTATTATTATTATTATATAATGTAATATGTAAAAAAAGAGATAAAAAAGAATTTTTAAATAGGTGTCGAAGACCCCGGTCGTCGTACCTTAGGTCCGACCGGGATGGTTTGAAATTGAAGACCTGCGTCGTTGATTTTTAATCCGGGCAGATGGTTTTAAAATTTGAAGACCTCACGCAGTCGATCTTAGATCCTGGTGAGATGGTTTAAATTCGAAGCCCCTACGCCGTTGACCTTAGGTCCGAGTAGGAAGAAACTACGGCAGTGACGTCCCGATTTCTCCCTCGGTGAGGAGGAGACGTTGGGAGGCTGCCGAAATTTTTAGTGAACAACAAAGGACTTGGATAGAAAATTGGAAATTGATTTGAACGAAATTCAAATATAAAATCAATTTTAAATTAAATTTGAACTGAACAAACACAAGTAAACATATACTGTGTGATATACGACGGTTGCAAAGATGCCCTCAAGTCAACATCGTTAACTCCTACAAGTCAATGCTCACATCTACTAGTTGTTGTTGCAGCAAAAGACATGAAATGCTACAATTCGCCTGTGATCAGGAATATGGAATTCGTAGTTCCCACAACAAATAGCCTATAAGAAAAGATAAAGAGCTTGATGGTAACAAATCAGTCCACCTACAGATTGCTATAGTAGACCTATTATGCACCCAACATAAGTTCTACAAGAATATACAAGAATAACTGTCGTAGACATGAACACCTGTTGGCGGTGATAGAAGATTCGTCATAATCACAACAAGCTCCTGCGAGCCACTGTAGAAGACTCATCCTTCCCACTACAAGCATACTACAATTCACCTATGAGGAGGATTAGGAATTTGTAGTGCCCACAATAATAAATTCATTAGCAAGAACAAGATCTTCTAATGTTTATTGGATAGACATTCCTTACAAAATATAGTAAATGATATGACAAGCTTGAATAAATTAAACAACATATCCAAGGCAACAAGTTGCGATGAATGCCAAAACTTGCAAGCAATGATAAAAAGACTTATGATATACACGATAGTCTATCTACAAGTTAAATTGATAACTCTCGAATACTCATGGATAACCCACGAATAGATCCAATAAAAATTTGCAACACACACGCCACCGGATCCGCAACATGTGTACAAGAGGACAGAAGGCGTTCATAGGCCCTTAAATGAAATCTCGAGCTATTTTTTAAGCGAAATCACTTGCGCAATGATTCATGTTTAAATATTTTAAAATTTCCCCATAATGTATTAAATATGATCTCTAAAACTAAAAACACCCTGCATGTGCTCCGACAGACCTATTAAAGTTACAAACATAAATAATCGAGAATACTGCGCAGGATCAAATGCTATAACCTGCATGTGCTCCGATCGTCGCATACAAATCTCAAATCCAATGATTCGAGAATGATGCGCGGGTTAAATATTCAAGTTTTATCCTCCTCAAAAGGATTGGAGTCGGTACGACTTGAATAATAAAATGCCTCTCAAAATCCTATAAAAATACAAATGATTTTAAAATCACCCCGATGATGACCGTGTTGATCGGAAATCTCAACCGGAGGGGTCAAATTTCAAATCTCAAATGTCAAATTTGAAATCTAACAAAAGCACAAATTCTTGAAATAAAATCTATCAACTAAAAACTAAAAGCTAAAAATCATCCACCTCCCGCAACCGTTTGTCGGGGATGATAAATTTGAAATTAACCTCAGCTCACAAAGAGCAAATGTTATGTCGGGTGTATCACTACGATTCATCCTCAAACAGTCTCTTGCCAATAGAGACGTGACACATGCCCTCTGATAGGGTGGTTTTGCCGCAAAATGGCACCATTATATTATAATCACGGCCAAAGCCCGTATGTTCCCTAAAGGCTTCAAACCCTTGAGTTATGAATCATAGGGTATATTCGATAGGCATCAAGCCCTCAGTCAGCTAAGGTGGATTCAGATATATCCCCTTAGACAAACACCAACCCAGGTCTACAAGGTATTCTTGGACGAAGCAACCCATGTCTGCCGACAAAGTACCTTCTGTCAGGTTGGGTCGACTACATCCTCTGACTAAGTAGACCAGGGATCATGACAGCCCGGGACGATGGAACCATGGGATCTTGATCGGGCTCGTCTTCATTCCCCCC
>NW_021479630.1:335017-408252 GCF_001605985.2 Dendrobium catenatum | reverse complement strand
AAACCCTAGCAAAATCAACTATTTAATGCATACAAATCAAAAGGAATTCCCTAAACAGTCCCTACATTCAAATTTCTCTCTGAAACCCCCAAAAAATTCTTCCTAAAACGCTCTGTTTGAGCTGTCGGCCCGCCCGATCTCCGCAGGAGGCGGAGATCCCTCCTGTTCGCGCCCGTGAACCGGTCCCGCCTGGACCGGCTGGACCGGTCTAACAGTTTCATTTCATTAGAGAGATTATTGCTGGTGGCACAATTTAGTTGCTGAAAGTTCATAAGGAAGAAAATTCTTCTGACATAATAACTAAAATAATTACTATTGATAAGTTTAAAGTTTAAACAAACTTGATCAGAGTTGTGCGTATGGAAGATTATAGCTTATAAAAACTGTTGCTATTGTGCAAAGGTAGAGATTACTGGTGCTGATGTGGCACAATCAAGTTTCATCATTGGTTCACAGTATTTAAGTTACGAGTAATTACCAGTAGTCCTTTTTCAAATTCTTAAAATAGAAGAAATGTTTATTTTTTTGCATAAGAGAGTTTCATTAAGTTCTTTGTGATTTGAGAGCTAGGGAAAATTCTGAGAAAAGGCTGATTCTTCGTGTAAGAAAGATATCAATCTGTGTATATTGACTGTTGAAGATTTTTAATTTACATAAATATGTTGTGGAAAGTGCTCCTGTTATGATGGCCATAGGAAATTGAAATTCGCTGAAAATATTTCATTTCCAAACTTGCGTTGTTGTAATAGTATTTGAGATGATTGTTATAGATGAGATATTTTAAGGTCGAACCTGAGAGCAATGATTAAAGTTACCTTTATTGTAATTTGGCAGAATCAAGTAAACATCCTTTATAGAATGTAGGAGTAACATTGCATGCATACATCCTTCATTTATCCTGGAGTAATAAGAGCTTGACTTGCCTTTTTATTCTAGCTCAACTATTTTCTTGTACAAGGTATCTGGGATAGCTGCAATTGACATTAAAAAGCTCAGAGATGCTGGTCTCTGCACGGTGGAAGCTATTGCATATTCACCAAGGAAAGAACTCTTGCAAATTAAAGGAATTAGTGAGGCAAAAGTTGATAAAATTATTGAAGCAGGTAAGCCATACCTTTCAGTGCTCATATTTTCTTGTGAGCTTCCATCTGATATAGATATAATAATATTCTTATACTTATTATTTATGATCTACTTTTTAAAATTGGGCATTTAAATTTTGCTGTCAGCTTCAAAGCTTGTTCCTTTAGGATTCACAAGTGCTAGCCAGCTTCATGCTCAGCGGCTTGAAATCATTCAAATCACATCTGGGTCAAAGGAACTTGATAAGATATTGGATGGTAATTGGGCTGTTTAGATATGTTTATATTCATTTTGTAGATAGTTTTAATGTGCCGCTCTACTTCTTTTAGTAGATGCAATATTTTACTTTTTTACTTTATAGGGTTAAAATTTGTGCAGGTGGGATTGAAACCGGCTCGATCACCGAGTTATATGGTGAATTTCGCTGTGGAAAGACTCAGCTATGTCATACTCTTTGTGTAACTTGTCAGGTATCATCTTAAATACTTGATACAGATTATAATGGTTCATTTCTACGATTTTTTATTTCAATCTTATTTATTTTTCGAAATTTGCTTTAAGAATAAGTGCAATGCATGTAAAATTAATTAAATTTATATTGCACTCTCCTTAAAATAAATTAAATGATTTAGAGTTGTTGCGGGCTAGAATATATGCGGCGGTAGAGAAATATAAAATTAATGTCTTAGCGTTGTACGAAAATCCGGCACGCAATCAGATAAGACAGAGTGTGTAGCATTCACATGAGACACCAATATTTTTACGTGGAAAACCCCTAAAAAGGGGGAAAAACCACGGGGCCTAGCCCAGTTTGAATGAATTCACTAGTATTGCAGTTGATTACAAATGAGGTCCTTCCTTGGGAGAAGGCCTTATCTTGATGTACATCTTATAGAGTACATTACATTATGAGAATACAAAGAATCACTATTGACGTGTTCGTTTGGTCGGGAGGACCATAGTCTGGTGACGGAGGTCAAAAAGGCTGTAGCCTGCGGACGACATAAGTTAGGAGGACCATAGTCGGCTGGCGACGGAGGTCGGAAGGACCGTTGTCTTGCGATGGAGGCTGGAAGGACTGTGTCTGACGATGAAGGTCAGAAGGATGGCATAGAAGTCCAACAATGGAAAGAAATCCATCTTCTGATATACGTCCAGCGAAAGTCCGATAACCGGTAGAAGTCCGGCGTCGGGTAGAAACTTGGCGAAGAGTGAAGGTCCGACGTCTGGTAGAAGTCCGACGTCTGTTGGTGTCCGTGGAGAACTCCGGCATCACTTAGGCGAAGTTTCGGCATCATGAGAGAACTCTGTCGTTAATTGGAAAGAATTTCAGCATCCCGTGGAAGTTGGGCATAATTCTAGCATCCCGTGGAAGTCGGGCAGAATTCTGGCGTCATTTGGAGTTCGTGCGGAATTCCGGCGGTGGTCGAGGAGGAGCTGATTCTCCTCCTTCTCTTCTTCTTCTCTTCTTCTTGCTTGAGTCCCATCTTATGAGGAATAAGGGCTCTATTTATAGTTTTTCTGAAGTGGCGTGGCTTGTAAATATGTGTGAGATCAGGGGCAAATAGGGATCATGATGACGTATCAGTTGCCCCCCTATTTTCGGACGTCGAAGCTTCAGGAGTCCAAAAATATATGCTTCGATAATTTGTATTGGTCGAAATGCAAAAATTGTGTTCCGAACATTAAGTATTTTCCCAAATATGATCATAGAGGCCTCGTTGAGCTCCAAAAGTTGCATAATTGAGTTCAGAATGTCAAAAAACGTGTCCGGGGACCCCAAAAATGTCGGATTTGGACCGTCCTAGTCGAAAATTGGGCCCGAACATGAGTAGGCGGCCGAATCGGCAGGCCGACCGGCCGGCCGCCGCCTGTCGACCTCTTCCACACCCGAGACGCGACCCTCGCGGTTCTGCGGCTAACTGCCGCGGTTTTGGCCGGCGGTTAGCCATTTTAAAAATTTTTTAAATGGTGGGGCCCACAAAAATTGTAAAAAATCTGAAAAAATTAAAAAAATTCAACAAATTCCAGAAAATTCCGATTTTTTTTTGAAAATTCAGTAACTTCTAGAAATTTCTCTCTTCCTCCAAAAAACTATAAATAGTCCACTAAGGCCCTTAATAAAATTACCTATTCTCTTCTTCTCCCTCTGGCTCTCTGACAGTTGAGGCTTTTCGCTGTTTTTGAGTGGAAAACTTTCCCTACTCAATCTAGTGCCCCTCTTCTTGCGCAGAAGTTGGAGATATCTTCTTTTCTTCTTTCTTCTCCCCTCTGACTTTCTGACAGTTGAGACATTCCGCTATTTTTGAGTGGGAAACTTTCTCTACTCACTTCAGCGCCTCTCTTCTTGTGTAGAGGTTGGAGATCTCTTCTTTTCTTCTTTTTTTCCCTCTCTGCTTTCTGACAGTCGAGGTTTTCCGCTGTTTTTGAGTAGGTGATTTTCCCTACTCGACTCAGCGCCCCTCCTCTCGTACAGAAGTTGGAGACTTTCTCCTCCTTTTCTTTCTTTCTCCCTCATTCTAACTTTCTTGCAGTTGAGGCATTCCCCTGTTTGTTGTAGGCGGTATTCCCTATTAAAATTCAGGGCCCCTCTCCATGTGTAGAAGTTAGAATTTTTGCAGTTGTTCCTTTTCTTCTTCTCTAATCTTTTACTTACATTAGAGGCATTCCATTGTCCGAGAAAGGTGGCATTTCTCTATCAAGCTTCAGTGCCCCTCTTTTGTGTAGAAAGAGAATTTTTTCCTCTTTGTTCTTCGCTTGTGCTTTTCTTCTTGCATTGGAGACATTTCACTTTCGGAGATAGGCGGCATTCCCCTATTAAGCTCCAGTGCCCCTCATTTGTGCAGAAGAAGTTACGATGAGAAGCTATCTTCTTAATAGATAACCCTTGATAGAAGAGGATCAATTGCTGCTTGTACGCGAGGATGATTTGACGGTAAAAGTGTCCAGGAGGAGAACTAGAAGTGACGAGTAGACTGGGAGAATTTCGATGCTGTTCGAGAAGAAGTTCATCGTCGATAGATGACCAAATTAAAGTTCGTTAGCAGTCAACGATATAGTGGAGAGTTGAGGGAGGGAGTTCGAAGATGCATTGCAAGTAACAATCGAGCGACAATCCAATGATGACTAAAGTAAAGGACTGCCGACAAATATTAGACGAATGTCCGATGATGGCAAGTGTACAGTCGTATTTTGCTAAGGCAATATGTATCCATGTTGAAAAGCGCGGACATCAGATATCCTTTTCTTTGAAGAAGAAGTTGTATGAGATGCTTAAATGTGCAGCAGAGAAGAAGTCACTAAATCCACTAAGGATATTTGATTGTTTTGAAGTTGTCTGTTATTCAATGATTCTAACTTGTACGAATAATGCCAATGTGTTTTTTTCCTTTCAACTTCTAGTGAGAAGAAATGTATATATGAATATATATATCTATGTAACTCCATTGATACTGAATAAGGAGTTGAGAACTTGTCCTTCGGAGCATTCTGAATTGTGATTGCATCTTTAAGGCATGCTTTGATATATTGCCCCCCATATTTTTGTGAGTGTATTTTAGACTACTAAGGTCTTTATATGAGGGATGATTTTATCAATCACCCGCTTTCATGGAATCTTTATAGAGATAATGTTGTTCACTTAGAGCACTGCTCGACCACTATGAAAGAGGTCGAGAGAATCCACCAATGACGTGAGACCTATACGAGATTATATGTCAGAGCCCTGCTCGATAACGTTAACCTATACGGAAGAGGTCGAGAGAATCCACCAAGGATGTGAGACCTATCCGAGGTTGTATGTCGGAGCCTCTGCTCGACGACTTTAACCTGTATGGAAGAGGTCGAGAGAATCCACCAAGAATGTGTGACCTATCCGAGATTGTATGTCGGAGCCTTTGATCGTCGACGTTAACTTGTATGGAAGAGGTCGAGAGAATCCACCAAGGATGTAAGACCTATCCGAGATTGTATGTCGGAGTCTTGCTCAACGACGTTAACCTGTGTGGAAGAGGTCGAGAGAATCCACCAAGGATGTGAGACAAAAAAGAGGTTGTATGTCGGAGCCTTTGCTCGATGACGTTAACCTGTGTGAAAGAGGTCGAGAGAATCCACCAAGGATGTGAGACCTATCCGAGGTTGTATGTCGGAGACTTTGCTCGACGACGTTAACCTGTGTGGAAGAGGCGAATCAGATCCTCCTGGGATCGATTTTACCTTGATTGGGAGGGGGCGAGTGTCGCGTGTATCCCGAATCAAAGGTAAAGAATGGTCTATCTTTAGACCATTATTATCTTTTTAAGGTCGAGATTAAGACCTTTCCCAAGGAGTAGAAGTCCAGCAAGGGACTGTATAAAGCTTGTAATTGATTGGAAGTATCATTGCTATCACTAGGATTTTCCTGAAATATCATCTTGATATAGAAAGCATCGGAGGATCTATTTGACCAGAATTGAGGTCAAAGTTGCCCCCAAGTCCACATCTGATGCAACAATGACTGATGTCAGAAAGTTGATAAGAGTGATATTTTGAGATTAGAGCAAAAGTTGCCCCCCCAGTCGGGAACCATGTTCCCACAAACGGCGCCAAACTGTTGCGGGCTAGAATATATGTGGCGGTAAAGAGATATAAAATTAATGTCTTAGCGTTGTACGAAAATCCGACACGCAATCAGTAAGAGAGAGTGTGCAGTATTCACATGAGACACCAATATTTTTACGTGGAAAACCCCTAAAAAGGGGGAAAAACCACGGGGCCTAGCCCAGTTTGAATGAATCCACTAATATTGCAATTGATTACAAATGAGACACTTCCTTGGGAGAATGCCTTATCTTGATGTACATCTTATATAGTACATTACATTATGAGAATACAAAGAATCACTATTGACGTGTTCGTTTGGTTGGGAGGACCATAGTCTGGTGACGGAGGTTAGAAAGGCTGTAGCCTGCGGACGACATAAGTCAGGAGGACCGTAGTCGGCTGGCGACGGAGGTCAGAAAGACCGTTGTCTTGCGACGGAGGCTGGAAAGACTGTGTCTAACGATGAAGGTCAGAAGGATGGCGTAGAAGTCCAACAATGGAAAGAAATCCATCTTCGGATATACGTCCAGCGAAAGTCCGATAATCGGTAGAAGTCCGGCGTCGGGTAGAAACTTGGCGAAGAGTGAAGGTCCGATGTCGGGTAGAAGTCCGACGTCCGTTGGTGGCCGAGGAGAACTCTGGCATCACTTAGGCGAAGTTTCGGCGTCAGGAGAGAACTCTGTCGTTAATTGGAAAGAATTTCAGCATCGCGTGGAAGTTGGGCAGAATTCTAGCGTCCCGTGGAAGTCAGGCAGAATTCTGGCGTCATTTAGAGTTCGGGCAGAACTCCGGCGGTTGTCGAGGAGGAGCTGATTCTCCTCGTTCTCTTCTTCTTGCTTGAGTCCCCTTTTATGAGGAATGAGGGCTCTATTTATAATTTTTTTGGAGTGGCGTGGCTTGTAAATAGGTGTGAGATCAGTGGCAAATAGAGAGTGGTCGAATGGACGGCTAATATTGAATCCTTTGATCGTGCACTGTTCGTTGAACATTTGAAGGCCTTAGTGATGTCGGAATTCGGCGATCTTGGGCTTGTTGGATTCGTCTCGTCAAGCCACTCGATTCGACTATAAGCTTGTTAAAATCGGAGACCGTTTGGTAACTCAAATTGTGGTACGAGCTTTCCAACGGCACTTTGGGTGCTTGATTTCGGCTCATTTGGGCTCGGAATGAGTTGAATTTGGTGTTGTTGGGTTCGTATTTCTGAGACGCTCAGTTTAACTATAAGCTCGCTGAAATCGGAGTTCAGGTGCTTCCAGATTTAATTTTTGAAGTTCCCGGGTTGGTTTTTGCCTCGAGATTCATGCCCGATCAAGATAATTTCATGATGACGTATCAAGAGTTCTACCCCGATCAAAGATTTGATCAAGATATCTTCATACAAAATTTTTCCTTCATTGCTAGCACAAGTTATTTTGATGTTTTTGTCCTAATTGTTTTGGTTCGGTCCACACTTTTTGGATGAATACTATAAATATGATTCAATAAAGTTGGCACTTTGTAATTCATGTTTTCATTCTATACTGCCAATCAACTTTTTAGGCTTCATTTGGGACTGTTTTTTCACTACTTTTTAAAACAGCTTTTCAGTATAAAAATTAAAATATTTGTACTAGAAAGCTGTTTTAAGAAGCAGCAAGAAAGTCGTCCCAAACAAAGCCTTAATTTTTTGAATTATCGCTCGATCCTATTTACTGTCATGCATGCGTGCTGTTCTATCTAGTCTAGCATATAGTAAAATTATTTTATTTGTGTTGTCCATTTTAGAACTTATTGTTTTACCACTTGGATCATGATTATATTTACCGGAAATATTTGCTCCATGTATGTTTCTAAAAAGTGTTCCTGTTGTTTTATGTAATCTTAGCTTCCATTGGATCAAGGTGGTGGTGAAGGTAAGGCTATGTATATTGATGCAGAGGGCACATTCAGGCCACAAAGACTCCTTGATATTGCTGACAGGTGTTAGTAATTCGCACCAAAATAATTTATACACTTTAATAAAACCCTTTTTGTTGAATTCATGAAAATATCATTTGTTTACAGGTTTGGATTGAACGGTGCTGATGTTCTGGAAAATGTAGCCTATGCTAGAGCGTATAATACTGATCATCAGTCAAGGCTCTTGCTGGAAGCAGCTTCAATGATGGTTGAAACCAGGCATGTTTATTTAAACTTCCTAAGGCTTTGTTAAAATTCTGTATTTTTGATCTTCGATGGGCAAGTGAGACCTCATTTATTGTACAAAGATATATTTTTCTCAATGGTAGTTCTATGAAGAAATTGCTAGGTCTGTTTACAACCCTTGGACGCTTCCCTGCTACGTTCAAATGGGCTCAACTATAATTTGGTTTATAACAAATAAAATCCACAAGCTTATAATCAATTTTGTAACCTTTTGAAGTAGAAATTTGATCCAAATAAGCCATGAGAGCAAATGTTTATAACCATTTAGCAAATATTACTAAGAATCAATATAGTTACCGGACTCCAAAATTCAAGTTTAACAATCCTGCTTAACGCTATGCCCCTGGAGTGCTTGATAAGGAACGAATGAACCAGAGCATAGTAATGTATCTTGCCATGACTACAAGAACCTAGGAATAAAGGTAACAAAGTTGTATGCATTAATAACCCGTATGTGCAAAAAGGTGCATATTTAAGTGATACTTCATAGTTATTGCCACTCAAAAAGGAAGTCCAACCAGAAGTTAGATAATGTTCAATGCAGCTTCATCAAGGGTTGGTTAAATGAGTAAAAATGTCAAAGTGTTTACCCTCCCTGAATTAAAAAAAAGAGATGATAGGTAATTTAAATGTTGCATAAATTTTGATGTGTACACTTCATATGGGATTCGACCTATAATAATGTAGCGCTTTTATTTTTTGACCACCCTATCGCCTTTGTTTGACCAACTAAAGGCTCACAAGGGTTTGCATTTTTGTAAAACCCTCCTAGATATGGACCTAATATATTTGCACAATGACCTAACTCATACCTTAAATTGCATTTTTGTAAAACCCTCCTAGATATGGACCTAATATCATTAAGTTTCCTCGATGCCTTTGAGATTCCTTCTACAAAAAAAAACTGTTTTTATTTAACTAATGCTCTTGTATCAGCACCATTCTCTTTATAATGATTTGAATGTCTTTTAAAAAAAGGTTTGCGATGGCTTTATATGATCTGCTGGGAACTCGATTCCTTTGTAGGTTTGCCCTGATGGTAGTGGACAGTGCTACAGCTCTTTACAGGACAGATTTCTCCGGAAGGGGAGAATTATCTGCAAGGCAGATGCACTTGGCAAAGTTCCTCAGGAGCCTTCAAAAGATAGCAGATGAGGTAGTCTAGACCAAAATGCTATCTTCGTTTGATGAAACCTCTTGCCGTTCATATGCAACTAATTTCATTCTAACTTTAAACTGATTTTGAACATTAATTTCATTTTCAATCTACTTCTTGCTTGGGGTGCTTTTGTTTCTGTTTTATTACTTTTTTTTTTTTCCTTCAGTTCTTTATTCCTCCATCCTTTCATCAACCAGAACCTCTGGTGTTGAATGCTGGAATAATGAACTTTGCATGCGCTTCTTCTTGTAAAGCAATTTTTAGGATTCACTACTGTCAAAAATACATTTTAAAGTTTTGAATTTACAGACTCCTATTGATTCATTGCTATCACTTTAATTCTTGATTCAGTTTGGCGTTGCTGTGGTCATCACCAATCAAGTTGTTGCACAAGTAGATGGATCAGCTCTCTTTGCAGGCCCACAGATAAAGCCTATTGGTGGAAATATAATGGCACATTCTTCTACGACAAGGTTAGAACTTTTTTTTTTAAAATATTTCTAAGTCTTACCCTTACCCCTGACACAAATATCTTCTATAGCTTGATATGTTTTTGTTGGATTTGGCTTTTGTTGCAGACTTGCTCTTCGCAAGGGAAGGGGAGAAGAACGCATTTGTAAGGTGATAAGTTCTCCATGCTTAGCTGAAGCTGAAGCACGATTCCAGATCTCTTCAGAAGGTGTTACAGATGTCAAGGACTGATCAGAATACCTCTATCTCCATTATCATGACACCGCAATTTGTGCAAGCATATCTATTCCGAGCCTGTTATCCGGTTGCTATAGCTTCTTCACGTACCTCCAATCTTTTCATCAGTTTTGAGAAAGCCTACAAAATCTAGAAGTTTGATTCCCACTCTTCTAAGGTTTTGTTTGGGACGGCTTTCTTCCTGCTTTTTAAAGCTGTTTTTTTTAGTATTAAGAAAGCCACTTTAAGAAGCAGGAAGAAAGCCGTCCCAAACGATGCCTAAATTGATGGGGAGAAGCAGCGGCGACCACATGTATTTTGATTTTTTCCAAGTGTTATCAAATTGCACTACCTGATTGTGACCTTTTTTTAAAATGGAATTTTCGTATCTTTATGATTAGCTATCACATTGTGTCATTGTTATTCTATACGTTGAATTCCTGCAGGAAGAAGATGGGAAATTACTAACTGAGAACTGTGGATGAAAGAGGGTGGGCATTTATTTAGTTTAATGGGTTTGTTGTTCGTAGAGAATGTCAGACTTTTGGACAACTGTGGGTTTGTAGGATGTACAATTTAATTCTCATATTTTCTTCAATTAGTGCTGGCTTGGTTTTGAGTGCGCTGTTGCTAGCTTAGCATTGTGTCAGTACTGCATTAATTTTGCAGAGTAAAGGCCCTCACCATATCAGAATACTACTACTGTTTCTTGGGACCAGTTTGATTACTTTCTCCCTGTTTTCCATGTTTCCTTGCCATTTATTCTTGAAAGATGTATTTTTTTTTAAAGGTTGGCAAATTATTAGGTGCGGAGTCCCGATGATATGGAGATTAATAAAAATATGTCAGGTCACTTCAAAAATATATCGTGTTTAGTATTGAGCTCGGTACTGATCCGATCCTGTGCTCAGTACCAAGAGTAGTCGAATGGTTCTCCAGTCCGATGTCCCTATAGAATAATTTCTTTGAAAGGTAAGAGTAAAATATGAATCACTTTGGTGTTTTTGAACACTTCTATGGTGCAATGATTGTTTGCAGGCTACTTGGGTGGCAATTATGAGGCAAAGGATGGCTATTTTTTTTTAGGAAAAAAAGATGACTATTTAAAGAACAAAATCTATGAGCTTTCTATCATGTCAACTCTTTGTTCTTTATTTGAATGTTGACAGAAGTAGGCTATTTGAAGGGATTTGATATAAAGGCTTTTGCTGTTCATGATATAATAAAAGATCTTATATTTTGAATTTCGGATGCCAAAAGTAGATCTGTTGGAAGACAAATTATAAGGACTATTATGGCTTTTGGGTAATAATTATGATTTATTCAATAGATTCTGTAATAATTATGATTTATAATTATGGTTTATTCAGTAAATTCTGCTTTTGGCATTTGAGCTACAGACCTGGGCTAATTACTTCAGCCGCATTTGGCTTCTCAGTTGATCGGTCTAATAACTGAGCTCTTGGACCTGATGGGTTCATCTTTGAATTTTTCAAGAACGCTTGGATTTTATTTGGGGGCCTTTGTTGCAAGGCTATAAAGTTCTTCTTTCAATCAGAATGTCTTTCTGCAAGGGCTAGAGCTACTGCTATTGTCTTAATTCCTAAACTTCGTCATGCTAAGAATGTGATGGATTTTAGATCAATATTTCTTTGCAATTCTTCTTAAAAAATCGTAGCTAAAATCATTTCAAATAGGCTATAGCTTATTTGAATAGCTTGATTTATCCTTCCCAATCTAGATTAATTTAGGATGGGAGCTCCACTGATGATATTATTATGAATTATGAAACGCTTAAGAAATTTAAAGTCAGGGCTGTTCCTAAATATTTATGTGTCAAGCTAAACATCTTCAATGCTTTTGACATCATCTCGAGGGAATTTGTTTTAAATAGACTTGAAAGAAAAGGTATTTCTTTGATTTTCATTTCTTGGATTAAAGTCTGCATCACTAAAGTTCATTTCTCTATATGCTTAAATGGTGGGTTTGATTGATTCTTCTCTTCTAGCTTGTGTCTTAAGCAGGGATGTCCAGTTTCCCATATTCTATTCTGTTTTGCTATGAATGTCCTTTCTTCTATATTACAGTTTGCCTCAACCTCTCATTGTCTTAACAGGATAAATATCAAGAACAGAAATTATACTCACTTGCTTTTTGCTGATGACTTGTTGATTTTTGATAAAGCCATCATGCAAAATGCCACTTCTCTCAATGAAATTCTTGTTGAATTCTCTTCCTATTATGAGTTAAAAATCAACAATGCTAAAAGCTCTATCATGATATGTCCACAACAATCCCCTTTAATTGTGGAGATATTTAATGCTCTCAATGTTCCCTTGGACTTCCCATCTCCCACAAAAAGCTTTGTATATTTGATTTCAATCTTCTTACTAACAAAATTGCTTCTCTTCTCTCGGATTGGAAGGCAAAGTTTTTTTTTTTTGCAGGTACTTTAAAATTTGTGAGTTTCATAATTTTGAATTCCATTTCCTATTGAATTAGATGCTCAATTTTATCAAAATCTTGTTCCAAATATATTGACAAATTGACAACTAAAATTATTTATCATGCACACATCTCAAATAAAAAAAAGAATATAATTTCTTGAAATTGCAAATTTTCTATTTAGACTCAACATTTTTTCCAAGTTTTTCATCTATTTGAAGAGTTTAATTATGAACATTAGGCTAAAAAATACTTCAATTTTTTTTTTAATATTGGCTAGCTTTATATATTTTAAATAATTTTAAATAATATATTTGTTGCGCGCGAGAATATACGCGGCGGTAGAGTTTGTAAATTTGCGTCCTAGCGTTGCACGAGTATTTCACACACAAACAGAAAAGAGAAAGTGAACACCAAGGTTTTTACGTGGAAAACCCCAAAAGGGAAAAAACAATGGGGCCTCGCCCAGTTGTAAAGTTTCACTAGTGATTTTGTAGATTACAAATGACGGATTCGTCCCACAAATTGAGATAATCCGAATACAATTTGTTTCTCCCAAGGAGTTTACAAAATTCTTGCGAACATTCCTGGCGTTTTTTTTTGAAAATCCGACAGAGTTCCGGCGTCTTCAGCGACAGGAAGAGCTCCGGCGGCGGTGTCGAGGAAGGTGAGGAATCTCTATTCCCCTTTCTCCTTCTCCTTCTTCTTCTTCCTTCTCTCTCCACTTGAGTCCCTTTGGTGTAGAATGAGGGCTCTATTTATAATTTTCCTGGAGTGGCATAGCCCGTAAATAGGCGTGAGATCAAGGGCGAATTAGGAGTGGTTTGAATGGAGCGGCCGAATATCGAATCCTTTGATCATGTACAGTTCGTTGGACATTTGAAGGCCTTAATTGATGTCGGAATTCGATGATCTTGGCTCGTTGGATTCGTCTCGTCGAGCCGTTCGATTCGAGTATAAGCTCGTTAAAATCCGAGACCGTTTGGTAACTCAAATTGCGGTTTGAACTTTCCAACAGTGCTTTGAATCCTTGATTCGGACTCATTTGGGCTCGGATTGGGTTAATCTTGGTGTCGTTGGGTTCGTATTTCCGAGACGCTCAGTTTGACTGTAAGCTCGCTGAAATCGGAGTTCATATGCTCCCGAAATTAATTTTTGAAATTTCCAACTAACTTTTGCCTCGAGATTCGTGCCCGATCAAGATGATTTTTTGATGCCGTATCAATATTTAACTACTTATTTTAGAATTTAAGATTATGATATATTTTTTTAAATTTTATGAATGCTGGAATTGAGTAATATTTCAGCAGTAAGGTTTATAAAGCTTTATCTGTCTTAATAGCAGAATGAAGATTTCTTCGCCTGGCTCTGGCTGTTATCCACGACAAGATGTGCGGCCACGATGGAGTCAAAAGAGAATTAATCTGGTCAAACAACCGAGCACAAAAACCCATAATTTTCTGACTGAGGTAACCTTACCTTGCCAAGTGGCAGCATCCTGGCCGCTTCTTCAATTTTAGGAACATAAGTTCTCATGGGATCGTTGCATATAAAATTATATCTATATATCTACTTATACAATACAAATGCAGCTCATCTTAGGTTTCATTTGATTATGTGCAGATTTAGGATGCAAAATATTATTTGAAGATTAATCATAATGCTCCATATCAGCGATATCGTGCAATACCGAGCAGTACTAAGATGTGGTACCGAGTGAAGGGGTGACATGACACATTCTTGTTGATTTCCAGACAGCGTTCGGCGTCCGCACAGAATAATTAATCTATCTTAGATTTCATTTGGGATGACTTTTTTATTGAATCTTAAAGCTGCTTTTTTAGTAAGTTTTCTTACTAAAAAACTGCTTTAAGAAGCAATAAAAAAGTTGTCTCAAACTAAACTGTTGGAAGTTTTTGCGATCAACTATGATTTCATTTGACATGGGTTTTTAATTGCTTTTTAAAGTGATTTTTTAGTTAAAAAATTAAAATTTTGTACTACAAAATTATTTTAAGAAGCAATAAGAAAGCTGTCACAAACGAGTCTTAAGAGATTTTGAATTTGAAGCTTACTTATATATAATACATTTCCTCTGTATTGAAGCTCGTTTATATAAAAATATTTTTCAAATATCTGATACACAACAATGCATAATAATATATAATTTAAAGAACAAAAGTAAGTCTTCTTATTCCAATGTAATCAAATATAATTTAATATTTATTAAATTTATTTTGAGATTAATATAATGTAATAGTTAATTGATTAATGATGGCTAATTGTTCTGCCTTATCCTAATCCAACTTTTTTCTTAACTTAAATAATAATTTATAGTCAAAAGTTTGTCTTTTTAATGTTCTATATATCTAAAACATGTTGCAAAATAAAAATCATGAAAATCATAAATTTCATAATTTTAATATTGAGATATGAGCAAATTAACGCTTAAATTCATTCGAAGTTAAAAAAATAGAAAAAAAAAAAACTGAAGATTGTGTGACATTACCATTCATGGGAGGATCATAGTATAGAAAGATTCGTTAAAAATTTAAAATTTTCATTTGCAGCGCTGGTTTTCCGATCACTTTCAAAGCTGCCTTTTCAATTTCTTGCCTTTCAGTCCTATATCACCTTTCTCCTGTTCTTCATCAACTCAGAGAGAGAGAGAGAGATGCCATATCCATCAACCTTCCAAGGGTCCTTTCTCTTTGCATTCCACAAAAGGATATTCCCAGTATAACATCCAAGTCAAGGTCAGTTGGTCACAAATCAGCTCTGCTTCCTCTCGTGAAGCCTGCCAATTTCTCAGGGAGAAATTAAAGAGCTGGAAGGAGAGTGGGAAGATAAACTAGTTCTTTTACTATAAGCGGATGTGTAATCCAAGAAACCATGGAGAAGAGGCTAGGGATTCTTCGAGCTCCAACTCAGTAATCTTTCAAGCCTATCTCCTATGGTTGTCAAATACCCTATATATCTGCAAGAGTCTGTTCTCCAAGTCACAAAGAGGTCGAAAGTTCTCTCTTTTCCTCGCCTGTTGATTGCTTTTCATTAATATCACTTCATTTACCTCAGGTTTTTTTTTCTTTTCTTTCGGCTTTTAGAAATCAGCATTAGGTGCTGATTGAAGCTTCAAATACGCAGCATTGGGAACTGATTTTCAGAAGTTTTCAATTATCCATTGTGCAAGAAAAACTTAAGGGAGACTTTCAGACTTTGTCAAAACATTTTCAGTAATGAATGTGAAGGGAAGCAATATCAAAAGGTGCCTCCTTGAGCCCTCTGGTCAGAGAAGGAAGGAAGGACTGAGCTCTCCAGGCTTGCAGAAGAGACTGGAAACTCCTTCAACTCCTGGAAGACCAGTCTTCAAGTTTAGTGTTGGAAATTTCTCAAGGAAAAGCATTCCTTCAAAGTGGGAAGATGCGGAGAAATGGTTAATGAGTAGTTCGTGCCATGAATCACCAGCACATGAGAGCAAACTTTCTGAAATGACAAAGCTTTCCAGGCAACATTTAGCTCTTCAGCGTAAAGCTGACGCTTTTGAGTCTTTTGAAGAGAAGCTCAGGATTAGTGAAGCCATAGTCAACAAGGCTCCAGTTTCAGGAGTTGATGGCCCTGGTGTAGGTCTCGTCTCTAATGAAGATTTTCATGGCTTCTCATCGGAAATTCTTCTCAAAGGTTGGAATTTCTTAAAAGTTTGCCCTTTGCTTACTAAAGAAGGTTTATCCATCTTTCTTCTGTTATATAGTCTCATTAACAATTGAAATAATGAATAATTTGCACACTCATATTCAAGTGAGTTAGGTTAATGAAGTCATAATGAGGACTTGAACATGGTCCAAGAAGCCATTAATTGTGAACTGATTTTAATTACTTGCAACTTAGAATTCGTCCATTATAAAGTTGGTCAAAGCCTCTTGTTGCCCAAAAGTTTGTCTCAGACAAGTCGCCTAAGAGTTATTTCTAATTTAGTACTTAATACCATGTTGTTGAACTTGTCTTAGAGGCCTATGAAGTCATCCAATAACCAAGATTATTCTCCCATGGAACTCTTAAACTCCCCTAAAGTAATTGACAGAACTGGTCGAGGGTACTCGCCCTCAATCCAGAACATGTATGTAGTTTTCATAATTGGAGCCAACATTAGTTATAACTGTCCCCCAAGGCCCCAAAACAACTTGCTAAAACAAGTTCAACCTATGCGCTTTCTTGTAATTGCGCTATGTTGTGAACTTTATATGTCCAACTTTAGACTTCGTTTGGGATGGGTTTCTTTCTGCTTCTTAAAACAGATTTTTAGTACAAAATTTTTTAATTTTGTATTAAAATGCTACTTTAAGAAGCAGAAAGAAAGCCGTCTCAAACGAAGTCTTAGTCCCAACCAATAAAATGTCTATTGTTAGACGCCCTTTGACCATATGAAATTTCAACAGAATTTTCTCAACAGGATTTTCTAAGTAATTTCTTTCTATAAATTGTTGTTTTTTCTGTTCATAGGGGTTCAATTAGATTCTTTGTAAACCAGTTCTCCAACAGATACATTGCAACCTACATTCTCTCTTTTTCTTGCACATACCTTTTTTTTTTTCTTGAGAATTTAGTGAACTCATTTCACCTCTATCTTTAACCACTGTATGTTTAATTCAGTTGTCTTCATCATCATCTATACCCATTTTTTTGAGTCTTGACATCCTACATTGATCTGGTGGTCTCAAGATTGACTCAAGAAAACAACCTTTATGTGACAAGGGGACAAGATCAGTAAATCATTCTCCACCCTGACCAACCTGTATGTAATAACGGGACAAGTTGAATAAATCTATATTTTCTCTGACACCATTGTTTGCTGGAGTTTTAATGCTGGAGGTATGCCTCTTTTGCTCCTGCATCAGTCTATCCTTTGTGTATGCCCATGGGTGGATCCGCATTAAGGCCGGGGGGGCAATTTGTCCCCCTCTATGTATTTTTTAGTCTTTATTATAACGTTTTTAGGCAATTCTCCTCCCCCCTAAAAGTTCTAAAATACTATGGTCTTTAGGCAATTTCTCCAACATAATTAAACACATTGTGTAGAGATGTTATTGTTAGGGAACGATAAACCAAATACAAAGAGAAATAGTAAAGAAATTCAAAAATATCATTACAACCAGAATTTGTTCCATAGGCAAACCCCCGTAAGGGTGCTGCCCTTTGACCATGCGACCTAACCGGTCAAATCGAACCCTGCCAGGAGGTGCTGCCCCTTGGACCCCCGACTTATTTGCGAAACGTACAACAATGAACAAATAGTGGTCGAGAGGCAACACACTCGAAACAAATTTTGGTTGTAAAGATATTTATATAAAAAAAAAACTCTACACTTTTATGTATAAGTTTGCCCCACGTGAAAATTAATTCCGGATCCACTCCTGTGTATGCCATTTATGATAACGTTTTATATGATTCAGGTCGGGAAAGTTTGTGCTCAAACCACTGGTTGGTAATGGTTACTGCTCTTATGTTGCAGTTTAAACAGTTCTAATGCAAATATAGCTAGACACTAACTTTTGTAATACGTGCAAGTGGTTTACATCTGCTTCTCTCATCCTCTCTTGGTTTATATATAGACAAATAAATAAAATACTGTTTGAAATTAACATATTTTGATGACTCAGTTATCTACTAGTTGCTTCTCTGTCATGAATACCCCTCTCATAATATATTGGTGCTGAAACGCATTGCAGATACATTCACAGATATAAAACAACCTGTTTTGTTGAATTTTCGATACTCGGACCAAGCTACTGAGGAATTTTTGTTGAGAGACTCTTATTGCAAAACAATGGAAAATTGTGCAACTGAAGAAGTTACTGAGGTTCATCGTCGAGATGTTGGGACCGAAATGACTCCTCTTGGAAGCTCTAAAAGTTCAAGATGCCACACTCCCATGAAGAGCTCTTCTCCAGCTAGGCACAATACTCCAGCTGACAGATCCGGGCCTTTGGTGGCTTCCAGCTCCAGAATTGATATTTCTGAGCTCAAGGATCGCCATTTTGCTAAGCTTGAGCTTAGTGCTCAGTATGATTCTTTAGTCTCTTATTGGGGATCAAGAGAAGAAGAGGAGGAAGAGGTATCAAAAAGTTTAAGACATTCTGAGGTGACTGATGGAAGGAAGAGCATTGCAGAACACAGATCTTCTTTCTGGGAAGATGATGAGAGGACCAAGAGCTGTATCAGGTGAGTTACTGAAATGAAATTTAGGTTTTGTTTGGGACGGCTTTTTTACTGCTTCTTAAAGCAGCTTTCTTGTACAAAAAAATAAATTTTGGTACTAAAAAGCTGCTTTAAGAAACAGTAAGAGAGCCGTCCCAAACAAAGCCTTAGTGATAACTTGTTGCTTTTATACATGATTAGTCATTTCTTGTTATGCAATTCTGGTACTTTACAGGTATCAAAGAGAAGAAGCAAAGATCCAGGCATGGGTGAATCTTCAAACAGCCAAGGCAGAAGCACAATCTAGAAAACTTGAGGTAATTTAAGTTCCTTCTATTTACATATCTATTTTTTTCAAAATTACATGTATTAATAATAGCTTATATTTCATTTTAATTTAAAAAATGTTATGGGAAAATATATCAAAATGTTTTTTTCTTTAACTTTCATAGAGAATTGATCAAAGACTAAGGCTAAGTTTGAGACAGTTTCTTTACTGCTTTCTAAAAAGTCTTTCAAGTACAAAAATTTTTTGAATTAGAAAATTTTGTACTAAAAAGTAGTTTTATAAAGCAACAAAAAAGTTATCCCAAACGAAGCCTAAATTTAGTGAAGATTATTCTCCCATGGAACCCTTTGATCTCATTGGTGATTTGGAAATTGTGTATCAGTCTCTACTTAAGATACTTAACATTAAAGTGATCCAAACTCCCTGGCAATCTAATTCCTTTGTTGGCTAGCACAAGTGGATGTCTCTTCAATGAAATATCAGGTCCAGTCCTTAATACTATTTTGTACATTAAGCCAACAACACATTCTCACCGCATGCCACTTGGCATGTGCAAATCACATTGCAAATTGTTTGGCTTCCATGGTTCTATTCTTTTATGTTTTTGGTTTGATAAACATAAGAGTTCAGAGTATGTATTATTTTTGGGAACGGGGGTATCTATCCGCTGCCACCTCAGCTTGTGAGGTGTTTGGCGGCATAATTAATCCCTCGGTTGACCTAGAAGAGACACCACTCTTACATAACCTCCTGACCCGCACTTATTGGGACCCACTTAAGAGACGGTGTCGTTCAGAGGATGTTCTTCAATGATCTGGCTTTTTTTTTTCTGCTATTATGGCAGAACTTGTTTCCTGTTCTACGATCATGTTCTCCTTATCACTATAAAATATTTTTGGTTTCAAATTTGAACTCTGAGAGAGAGAGAGAGAGAGCTTGTTTTCTTTTGTCCTTTGTAGCCCATCACACTCATCCATTCTGTCTTCAATATTTTGACTGTAGTCACACCTACTTCGTGTCCTGCCAAGCTTTTCATAACTTTACTAACCTGCTACCATTCTCTATGCTTAAGCATCATGTGGCGAATAAATATACTATAGTCTTTACATATAAGCACTTTCCTTGTTAAAAATAATAAGAGATTCTTCTCTGTCCAAGAAAATATATAAGAATAATACTAATAGATTGTAGGCAGCGATCTCTTAATTTTCTAAGTTACCCTACGTGAACCCTATCGCTTTACTTGTGATCAATTTGAAGCACTTCTCTGATTGTAATTTTCGAAGATTATAGAGGCCTGCCATCAATATTTAGATCAGTTGGTTGAGAATTTTGGTCCATCTAAGGCTTCGTTTGGGATGATTTTTTTATAGCTTCTTAAAGCAGCTTTCTAATACAAAAATTAAGTTTTTTTACTAGAAAGCTGCTTTAAGAAGCAATAAAAAAGACGTCTCAAACAAAGCGTAAGTGTTCGTGGCTTCGATGAATAGCATATATTATGCATGTAATTTATTTTTGATGTAATTTTGTTAAACATGATGATATATTAATCTTTTTTTTTGTGTGGAAAATTGAGAGCCATAGCTCAATATATAAAAAGTATGCTATAGGAGATAAATGAAAAGAGCTATCAAAAAATACAATTGAAGATGTAACTCAAACAGAAAAAGAAGAATCTACAAATAAATCAAATGAAAATGACAACATTAGATTATTCTAACCTATTAGAAACTTTTTTAGTCCTAGCATAGGTCATTTTATATCTTGCAAGCACATGCTAGTACCAATAGCTACCCTCTCCCTATAGTACCTAAGGTTAGGATTAGTTCCTTGAAAAAGCCAACTAATTTTAATGGTTCTTTATTAAAGATTTGTTTGGGCAGCTTTCTTAATGCTTTCTAAATAGTATTTTAGTTAAAAAATTTCTTAAATTAGAATTTTTTGTATTAAAAAGTTGTTTTAGAAAGCAATGAAAAAACTGTCTCAAACGAAGCTTAGTAGTGCTTCTTAAAGTTTCATTTAGGACGGTTTTCTTACTGCTTCTTAAAACAGTTTTTTTGTACATTTTTTTAAACTAATTTTTTTGGTACCAGAAAATTGCTTCAGAAAACAGAAAGAAAGCTGTTGGAGGATTGCTAATTTGTTATGTGCTTGATGTTATAACTACTCTGCATTGAAGCTTTCACCTACTGCCTTAAAAAAATTGATTTGGATATGTGTTTTTCCTCTTTGAGTCCTAAAAGAACTAAATTTCATATTCTCTTCAAGGTTTTATTCGAATGTTTTTGGTTTTGGCTTACTGTCATGCAGGTGAAGATTCAGAAGATGAGATCAAACTTAGAAGAGAAGCTGATGAACAGAATGGCCATTGTTCATCGGAAAGCTGAGGAGTGGAGAGCTTCTGCTCAGCTCCATCACTCACAGCAGATTTTAAAAGCTACAGATCAAGCTCAGAAGAAGAAAATCAAGCAAAGTTCCCATTTTTCTGAAAATCGTGCATCGTGTGGCTGTTTCTCTATGCAACAGTAAGCAGCTTTATTCTTCTCTGGCCCCCATTATGAGGAAGGAATCAGCAGTAGGCAGCTCTTTCTGTTCTGTATAGTTCTTATGCAGAATGGACCATTCGGTTCTTATTTTTTTTGGCTTGTTTGACTTGGCGAAAAAAAATGTGTAGAGGAAGAATCTTTTTTCTGAACATTGATCTGCTGTTGCCCACTGGTGAGAAGGACAATTTGAATTATTGTGTTTTCTTAATCTAGAATCTTCAACTTGGCAGCTATCAAGGAGGATGCAGACAAAGTTTAGAGTTTCAAAAAAAAAAAAAAAAAAAAAGTTTAAAAAAAAAAAAAAAAAAAAAATCTTTAAATTGAGGTTTAGTTTGGAATAACTTTGTTACTGTTATAGAGAAATCAAAATTTAAAAATAGTTATAGAAAATATTTTTCTAACATAAAAACTTTTAAAATAGCGAAATAACAGAGGTAAAATAAAAATTATAATTGTGATCTAAAAAGTAAGACAGGTACTCAAAAGAAACCTTAGGTTTACTATTAGGGTTTTTTTTTTTTCCAGTTTTGTACTACTTTAAGGAGAAGTTATTGTTGCGCGAGTAGGAGTAAACACCACAATGATCAAAACAAGTAAGAAAGTAAAATCAACGGAAAAATAAAGGACATCATAATTTACCGTGAAAAAAATTCAAAATAGAGAAAAAACTAAGGAGCCACACCACATTAAGAAATCCACTGTGAAAATTGGGAGGAATAAGTATATCTCTCTTCTCTCTTTCACTCTCTCCTTGTTTCTCTTCTCACATGCACAATTCTTAATGTCTAACCTACCAAAATACAAGAGAAAGCCAAATAAAATCACCCCAAAGGTCTCAACCCTTCAGAAAAATGAGATATAAAACCGTCCTGTCCGTCTCTCAGTTCTACGGTGCCAGTTTGAAGCGCTGCAGCGTTTGAACCTCTGTCTTCATCTGCTACAACGCTGTATCTATGCCATTGCGGCGCTCTGCTCATATTCAACACCGGGACGCTCAGAACACAATGCCAGGACACTTGAGTACATAGCGTCAGGGCGCTCGGGTACACCACGCCAGGGCATTGTACAAAAAAAAAAAAAATCGTGTGCAAATCACTCAAACCCATGCTGGGGTAAACCCCTCGCAGCCTCCAGTGAGCATGAAAAACTTGAGGTCCGAGGCAATATAACAACCTAATTGATCTAGACAATCAGATTTCACACATAATGGTTATTTAATAATAATAATAACAAATACAAATATTTTGGAGAAAATCAAAGCATTACCTGAAGAAATAGTTTCAATAGGATAGAAGCTCATGTATACATCTCAAACGTATGAAATAAAATGAGGAGCTACACCCAAATGGTCTCAAAAAGAAGGAAAAACATACAAAAGAAAGCCCAAACAAATATTAAAAAAAAAAAAAAATGCCCAAACAAATATGAGAAAGTTTAGAAGAACTACAAAGGATAGGAAAAACTCAAAATAAAATTTATATGTTTAAATAAAATTTATATGTTAAACATATAAATGAGAAAGTCTTAAGTGCAACACATATAAATCCCTCATTATATTATGATAAAATTAAAAATTACTTAATTTATTTTGATATTTTTTCTATATAAAATTTCCATACAAAACATTAATTTTAAAATAAAGTTAACAATTTTTAAATTTATTTTGATATGATATTCCCATATGATTTTCTTTTTTTAATTTTCAACAAAAGCAACCATCACATCAATTTGAAATAATTAACCATACATAGCTTATCTTGTGATAAATAATCTTTGTATAATTGCATCACTAACACAATCATTCTCCAACACTTCCATTTAAAAACTTTAGCTTGAGGTGGATATTGCTCCACAACCTTCAAAGGACTGCCACAAATGTAGCAAAGTTATATTATATGACTAATAATTTTTTTTTAAATTTTTAGTATTTTAAATTTCTTGTGGATTTTTAGGGTGGGTCAATTTAAATTTACCTTCATAAATTAAATTCCTCATATAGGTAATGAAATGGAGCATAGTATAGATTAGTATTTTTTTATCATTAATTTAATTTTCAATTATTTTTTATGTAATTTACTAAAAGCTAAAAATTTATTTTTTATTAAAATTTTATTAAATATTTGTCATTTTTTTATAAAAATTCTATCATTAAACTTTATTTATGAAATATGTTAGATCCAATTAAATAATCTTTTTAAAACATTCAAAAATATAAATCAACCTAAATCTAAAAAATGAAGAAAATAAAAAAAATGATTAAAAAAAAAAATTTATGTTTTAGGGGTAAATGAACCCTATTATTACATCATATATATTTAGGTTTTGTTTGGAATAGCTTTCTTACTGCTTTTTAAAACAATTTTTTCAAACTAAAGTTTTTATATTAAAACATTATTTAAAAAAAACAGAAAAAAATTGTCTTTAACGAACCCTTAATTTTATTTTTAGGGAGCCATTCAAACAATAATGCATATTTTGTATCTAAGCAATAAAGACAAAAATAAATACTTTTTAAATAAAAAAATATATTGTGAAAGATGTGAAAAAGGTTGTGATTAACGCCTGCACTAATATCTAATTCATCGTTGCTAAGTGAATGGCTTATTCTTAAATTAAATAGAAAATTATGACAAGTTGATAGCAAAAAGAATAAGTCAAACATATGATCAAAATGAGTTTTAAATTATTAAATGAATATAATATAAATTTAAATTAATTAATTAATAATATATTTGTAATTATTTTAAAATAAATTCAATAATTAAAAACTCATTTTAAATCAAAAAAATGATGTTTGTATGAATACTATTTTGATATTGTTAAGTTGACTAGGCTCGAATTTGATTCCCTATCGAATTCGTAAGTCAACCTTATCAAGCCTATGGATTGATTGCCAATGTTAACCAATGGTTATATCGACGGGTTGATTGTCGAAAATTCTGGCGGTCCCAGAGCCACAAGAAAATCCATTGGTTATATGTAAGTTGGACACCATTACCGACGGATTAACCACGGGTTTCAAGTAAGCCGCCAGAAATTCCGCCGGGATAAGCCCTATTTCGCCTGACCCATTCTTTCTTCCTCATTTCAACGCGTCTCCTTCCTTCTGTCCCAGAGAAAGCTGAGACCCCGCTTGCTCGTCGCCTATAGCTCCAACCAACCTTCTGCCATAGCTGACGTCGGCCTTGAGCCTCATCTCCCTGGTCAAACACCCGGTAATGCCACCAAAAATCTCCGATGGTTTTTCGGTGGCCCATATGATGGAAATTACCGGCGGTCAAACCACCGGCAATGTCGTCGAAAATCTCTGATGGCTATTCTTTGAAAGCCGCCGCTCCGATCACCACCACATCCAAAATGAAAAACAGTTGAAAAGCAGTCATAAATAATATCTAGCTAAAAAAATCCCGACGGAATTTGTTTCATACGCGTCTTATACCGGCAGGGAAAAAATTAGCCGGAATACTGAAATTCCGCGGGGAAAGTGCTCATTTCAACCAAAGCTCATGCTCCTGTTTATGCATGCCATTGGGAGGCAGGCCAAACTCAAATTAGCTCCAACTTATTCTCAACTCATTCGTACTATACTACCCTATTAGATTGACTAACCGTAATGCTTACTCAAATAAAAAAATATATTATATATGTTAGTAAGTACTTCATAAACACATATCCACATACAAATTATACATATAATTTATTTTCTTACAAACATCATTGACATTTGATCACTCTATCTTCAAGTTCATCATCTCAAAAATATGTCAACCACAAGATAACAACTTTCTAGTTAAAAAAAAAATGAATTAAAAAGTTTTATAATAAAAAAATATTTTAGAAAATAATAAAAAATTATTTTAGAAAACAATAAAAAAATTATTCCAAATTAAATTAAGCTCTGAATATGCAAATTATTGCGAAGAGCACCTTGACTGATTGTTTTTATTGCAAAGCAGATGGGCGATTAAAACAAGTTTCCCAAGACTTTTTTTATTGCAGAAATCATTAATTAAGCCCAATATTTATCAGGTTAATTAAGGCCAAGTCTGTTTAATTATTTTTATAATCTGCTAATAATACTTTTAACATCTAAACATACGAAATTAATTATTCAAAGCCTTGATTAGCCAACTAAACCCTTCAACCAATCAGCTGAAGTGCCTTACATGAATCAATTACCTCTAATTAAATTATAAGCCCCCCTTAATCCACCAATTTATCAACAAAAACTATGCAATAAGCCAATTAAAAACAAGTCAGCTTTCTACTACCTTGCTGATCTTATTAATGAGAACCAGCTCCTAATTCCACCTCCTCCTCTCCCTCTTAACAGAGATCACAGCACAGTTCCATGGCGATCAAACGTTTCTTCCCCAATATAAACGTACCTGTAACGGCCATGAACTCTCCGGCGATGGCCAGGAACTCTCAGGCGATGCCTGGAACTCTGAAACCTACAAACCACCATGTCCTGCTTCAAACTGCACCAAATTCTCTGAAGAAATTCAACCCAGTTGACAAGGTGAACTTAATCCCTCTTAAACATGTCATATATATTATTTGAGAGGGCTGATTCAGACTTTCAGCAAGCAGGTATTTGAGGACAAGGAGACTGGTGTAATATGTTACAGAGATGAGCTAGGGGAATTGATCTGTGAAGGGTATGATGAAGGACCAAGATTGTCTTGGCAACAAGAAGAAGATGGTAGAAAGCAATAAAATCTTTTGCATCATCATCTAGTTGTCCTTTCTCTTATTTCCTTGCTTGTTTATCTTCTATTTTCCATTGTTACAGGAAAGCTTGAAGATTTAGTAGAGAAAGGTCTGGATTACAAGTCCATGAACCTATCAACTGAAGCTCTTATAGTAAGTAGGGAGATAAAGAGGCTAAACAACACTGGGAGTATAATTTCAAGTTGATCTACAGATATATGGCGTCTATTGTGCAACAGGCAAACAAAATTAAGAAGGTGTTTGAAGATGGGAGCTAAGTAAGCAGCAGCTCGATCCTTTTGCTTCTGCTGTTCCAATTTTTGTAAAGTTCTCCAGTTGTAAATATGGAAATGGTACTCAAAGTATCCAAGATGCAAAATAAAAGTCTCTCTCTCTCTCTCATCAAACTCAAATGAATTTAAACTATGTTTGGGACAGCTTTTTTATTGCTTCTTAAAATAGCTTTTTATTAAAAAATTATTACAAAAAAATGTTTCAAAAAACAGTAAAAAATTCGTCCCAAGCGAAACCTCAGATGAATGTGAAAAAGTATGTCATTATAAAGAAAATTCGGGCAGACAAGCAATGATTTACAACAAAGGAAGGGAATAAAATCATAATCTTCAAATATTCAAGGGAAGGGGCATTTCTAACATGGTTTTAATAAGGCAATATTAGTTTGAAGCAACGTACATCCGCTGATTTTCTTTTACAAATTTTCTATATAAAACATGCAATTGCAGTCTAGAAAACATGCAAAAATTATCACATCTCAATCAAGGTGCAATCAATCTCAGATGAATTTGATCTGACCTCTTGAATTATAAGATAAATTCATTGAATAATACTCTGATGAACATTTTAAGATTGATCAATTTTTTTTGAAATTCTTCCGACCTTTCCCACAATATTTTTAAGTTCATGGGGGCAACACCATATGCTGACATTCTATGGTAGCACTAATTCTTTAAGGAATTTCTCATAACCCTTCCTATCATGTACTATATCCTCCAAGAAGACTTTGTGTTGGCGCTTTAAGGAGCTTGGCTAAACTACACTAAGCAAAAAACCTATTAAAAGTCATGTTGGTATAAAGGCCTTAAAAGCTATTTAATTAATTTGGATAAGATCCCACTACTAAAAACATGAAGTTTTCATAGCCTTTAATAGCGGTATTTGCAGCAGTTTTAATCGATGCTAGAACTGCTTTATTACAGCGATTTTAACTGATGCTAGAACTATTTTATTATAGCGGTTTTAACCGTTGCTAGAAACAGCATTTTATTCCTCCCCCGTGCTCTAACCGAGCCATTCGACCCGCACGCTTCGTATGCGATTGAGCGATTCCTCCTCCCTAATTTCTGCATTCGCTCGCTGAAATTTCTGCCGTCTTAACTTTTTCTACTCAAAATCTCGTGAAAGCTCTTTGTTAACATACTTAACTTTGAATATGGACCTTATTAAAATCCCCATCATTACAAGTAATATAAAATATCCTAACTGATTTAAAAATCTTATACGTTATAAGTCTTAGAATGTACAATATCTCTAGAACATATTAATTTAGAAGATTTTATAGATATCTAATGCTAAATAAGGTTCTTATTTAAGAGTCTTCATTGAAGCCTATTATCATAACACATTAAAAAGGAGGTAAAAATAGCTCAACAAATTAATTAATTGTTTATAGTTCAAATGATTCAACTTGATGATCTAACTCCAACAATCTAAAATTATATTACTATAACAAAGCCTAAAGGTTTCATACTATCTCAAAGATACTCTAAGAGCTTATGTTTCTTTTTGGGGCTCAAATGTGCTAATTATAAAGATAACAAAGTCTAAATCATATTTAAATATAAAAATTTAAGTTAGCAATTATTTATATTAATTTATAAACTTATATGTGAACTAATTTTATATTAAATGTGAAGTAATTTTAATGATTGAATATTTAAATTTAGAATTATCGAATATATTATATTTGTATGAATTTATTTATTTTTTAGTTTGAATTTTATATTATTACATGATTATTACATCATTATTATATCATTAAAATAAATTTAATATCTATTACATATCTGGTTCAACTCCAGTCGAACAATTGAATCTTTATACTATATTTTTTTCAGTTTTATATTCGATATGATTTTCACAACCTTGCAAATAACTCAAATTATCAAATAATTTTTTATTACACCCTCAGCTATATATATATATGATCTAGTATGTATAATGATTTTTTACAAATATGATAAGAATAGACATTTTTATACATAGCAAGACGATATAAATAAGTCAATCCTAAAAGTTGTGGGAAGTGCAACATAATAACTCAATATTTTATTTAATAATGATCAAATGTTCAAGCATTGATCAAAACTTGGTTAGACATTAATCGAAATATTTTGATTTTTATTCATAATTGAATATTCAGTGAACATTGTTCAAACCTATTTGGAAATACAAAATGATTCAAATAAGTTCGATTAAGAATAACAACAAGCCCAACATCACAATATTTTGCTCCGCTTGGGGTTTTCCAACCAACGTCGCTCTCCTTCGTGCCGCCCTGCTCGAGGCTTCCGGAGTTTGATTCGCCCTCAGGGAAGTTCTTCTTTCCTTCCCTTAGTAGTTTTGTGTGCTGGTTTTATTTTTTCTAGCTTGGTTTTTCTCCGCCCCGATTTTTAGATACTGGCAGTTAGCTGTTTAGTTTATCTTGAATTTTTGAATGGGAAAAATTTGCCTCATTCCTTTAGAGATGCATTACTGGTGTTTCTCCATCCCCAAACTTCCTTGACTTCAAAATCACCTCTCATCATGGGTTACCATTGCTCTGGATTTTGGAAATTGAAATTCAGGCGCTTGCTGTCCCCTATGAGTTCGCTTTGGTTGGAAAATTTCTTGGTTGTAGACCCTCGCTTGATGCTATTAAAAAATTTTTCTTCAACCTCAAACTTATTAGTTAATTATTGGTTACTGTCTTCAATCTGAAGCATCTGCTGATTAAGCTTTTCAGTGACTTGGATTATTGTAGAATGTTTGCTCGTCATTTTTACTTTGTGAACATCTGCTTTATGAAATTGTTCAAATGGACTCCTACTTTTGATATTGAAGTTAAGTCCTCCATCATTCTGATTTGGCTTTCATTTCCCAACCTTAGGCCTCACCTCTTTTCTCCACGAATCCTTCATGATCTTGGTTCCCTCTTTGACAGACCTCTAAAAACAGATAATACCATTTGAACAGGATCTCAACCCTTTGTCGCTCACCAAACATTTCCCAAATAAGGTGTGGGTTAGTCTCGAAAACTTGAGATTTATTCAGTCTGTGATTATGGAAGATTTACCTTCTTATTGCTCTTATTGCAAATCGTTGGGGCACTTGAAACAGGACTGTAGATTTTCAAATCCCGATATTGTTAATAGTACTACTACTACTACTATTAACCCCATATCCATTAATGTAGGTGATAAGCTTTCTAATGTTGTGCATGATAATGTGCAAGGCAATGTTTGCGATGATTCTTCATTGCATGAAAATGTGGTTGTTGTTGATGCGGGTCATTTGGAAAATGGAATTTTGATTACTGGTGATGTGGGGTGTTCGATAGAGTTGGTTTCAGATGTCCCAGTGGTTTTTCCTGTTGTTGTTCCTGCTTATGAAAATGTTGTGGATTTGGAGTGTTCTATCCAAGAACATTGTGATGGTATTATAAACTGTTTATTAACCAAGTGGTTGTTTCAAATGTTGTTGTTGAGAATGATCCTGTGAAAATTGTTCCTGATTCTTGCCATGTTGAGGAAGCTTTCAACATGGAAGTGTGTGGCATTAACAAGATTGTTTTGAATGATTCATCTGACGGTTTGGTTATTACTTCTCATGACTCACCCTTGACTTCTTTGGAACTAACTTTGTCACCTAATTGTGAGGTTACGAAGGGGAATATAACATTTATTGACGTTCAAATTTCTCTTATTTCTAATGATGAATTGAAAACTCAATTGGCTTTCACAATAAAAAGCACTAGTTTTATTAACCTTTAACAACAAGTCAAATATGAAAACGAAACGATTGCATCAAAACTTTGCTACATAATCACTATTGCGAATTACACAATTTATTTTGATCTGTTGGTTGAGAGTTTTGACTATCAACGAAGAGGTTTTGAGGTTAAATATTAAATATGTTATGTGTATGTGAATTTATCTTAATTGACTTAAATGATCAAAAAAAATTTTATTGTGAACTATAATTATACTTATCAGGGATGAAGAATGCGCCGAGTATAGATGTGATTGAACAACTTCTTTAAAGATCGGTTATATCTCTCCGAAAAAAGAAAAGCACGGAACACCTCAAATGATTTGCAGATTTGGCGAGCTCTCCACCGACGTCTCAAGAAAGTAAAAAGCGATTAACCCACAGTAACACCTTAATATCGCTAATTGAATTCTTTTTCCCTTCTTGAATTCGTCTCCCACTTCAGAAAGCTAGAAATTCCCATTGTCTATATACTTTCTACCGGAAATGTGGAGAAGATCCGCTTCTTTTGTCCTTGACAAGCGGCAATTAGCTCAAGCATCTCCTCCTCACCAGCAAATTCTCCTCTCCAGCGACGACATGGAGCCAAACAATCTCCCAAACCCTAACCCTAGCACGGATCATGGAATCTCTGCATACTACCAGACAAGGGCAGAGCACCACGCTGTTGTCACCAGCGATTGGCTAGCACAAGCCCAGGCCGCTGTTACACGAAACGCGGCGGTGCCTGAGGTTTTGCCTAAGATCGCGGCTACGGGAGGGAGCAGGGCTGCCGGCAGTGGGAAAGCCTTCAGTGTCATCGATGAGTTCAATTATTGGAGGAAAAAACCTGACTTGGCGGAAGCCGTTGCGGCGATTATGGCCCTTGCGGCCTTTATCCGTTCCAGCGAGGCCACTACCATGATGGAACTCGAGATCGAGCTCAAGAAAGCATCCGACACGCTCAAGGTGAAGCTTAGAGATAATTTATTCTGCAAATTGTTTCGGTTCAGATACTGTAGATCTTTAAATCTTGCTTTTTAGTTATGTGCCAAGATTTTTTTTTTTTTCACATTCTTCTCATAATTTCCTATAAAATGTACTGATTTTTTACTTCCTAATGCATAGTGTCTTACGAGAGTTGAATTAATTTGCCCATGAGAAAGCTTATAGTTAATCACTATCTGTAAGTATGCTACTGGAAGTCCTGTGATGTTGATTGATAGATGAAAAGGGCAGAATAGAGCCGGACATCATGCTATTGCTTGCACTTATGATTTTTCCTTTTTAAATATCAAAGCTTTTGCAGATCTACGAGCAATGCTCATTTTTGGTAGACTTTTAGGAGCATAATAGGAATTGCCAATGATATTTGACAAGTTTTTTTCCTCAAACTAAGCAGGGTTCTTCAGTACGATTTAGGCAAGAAACATTGCTTTCGCATTGCTTACAATTTGTTGTTTAAGTTGTAGTTGATAGTCATTACGTATACAATGGCATTTTGTATGAACCATGACCGACTTAACGTTCGATCTTTCTTAAAAGTTAGCATGCACCCTTTCTGGTTACTTCTTGTAAATTTGTGGAAGATATTTCTATAGTTGAATGTTTGAAGAAGACTCATAATAGAGATAATTCCAATAGTTTCATAAGCAGGCCTTGGGCAGATTAAAAATTTTCTATTGTGGCCAATGCAACCAATCTTTCTCTTATTCTATCTAATCAAAATTTCATAATTTTCACCGCTTTGGGGTATGGATGTTAAGAATCTTCTTCAAACACATTTAATACTATTTTAAAATCGGATCGAAATCATATAAGTTCGCTCAAAACCAGCTCTCAGCTCAAATAGATTTGATTTCAAATCATCTCAGTTCAATTTGGTCGATTTCAAGTTGCCTTGAGCTTGAATCATGCTAACTTGAAATATAAAATATCCCTTAATTTTAAAATTTATATTTTATTGTATATATATACACACACATACACACACTTATAGTTTGAGGCAAATGGATCTGATTTAGGATTAAATCTTAATTGGCTCAGGGCTCAACTTGTTTGACTCTATTTAGGCTCAATTTGAGCAAAAAGTCAATTCAATCTTTAAGTGATCTTCGATCTATGATCTAAAATTTCAACTCAGATTTTGAGGTCAAATCATTTGCTTGATTCTATTACTACTCGGCCCATTTGCTTTTACCGACCTACTTTATGCTTGGTAATCAACGTCCTTCTTGATCTCTAGATATTGATTTTGATTTGAAGACATTAATGTCTTTTGGTCTACTTTTTGGTAGTGGCCTTAATCTTTGATTCACCCTAGCTCGCATGGATTCATTCTCATTTGACTCTCAACACATCTCATTTTTTTTCTTTTCAGCTAGTTTATCATCTAATTTGAATGGTTGCTTTGTATTCATGTGTTTGCTGATGTAGCTCAATGATTTGGAGTGAATGGAGAGAATATGGGGGATTTTGTTGCTTGGAATATGACAAGATTATATATAAAGATTTGGGACTCAACCAAAACAAATGGGCACTCACTCGCTCTTTTAATAAAGCCCTCAATTGAAATTCGGAGGCATTTAACTTCCAAATACATGTGCTTATATATACTAGATACATGTTTGAAGTGAATGGGAAGTGATGCAATTTAATATTGAATTTGTTGCATTAATGCATTAAGTCCTTCACTAGCCATAGTTAGTGGCCATTGGAGCCACAAACTATCAAGGAATAAGAGGCTTCATCATACCGCACTAGTCTAAGATTTTGGTATAGGATCATCATTATATGAGCATGTGTCCAATATTAAATTTTGGACTTATAGTCATCCCCTTCGGTTACTCTATTTTGTACATTTAATCAAATTTTACTTGTAATTTAGGATGGACTTCTTGTCTTTGAGTTGTATGGTAGATGTCAATGGGAAAACTCTCTTTGCATGGATACATCACAGCTGGTCATCTTCTTTTTGTTGGTGGTGTCCATCAACATTCTTCTTGTACTTTTCGTACATTGATTATACCCACCCAACCTTCCAAAACCCCTAATGTGACAAAGCCATCCTATATAAATTAAACTATAATTTACTTGTAAATTGGAAAAATCGGCCTTCACTTCACAACTCTAAAATTTTCTCATCAACTATTTTAATTTGAATTTTCCCTCCCGTACAAGGCCGCCTGAGGTGTTGAAATGTGATTTGAACTTTCCCTCTTGTAGCAACTTTGTTAAGATTCTAAATACCAATAATTTTCTTCTCTCAGTAGATATCACCAATCAATGTCAGGATTTAAAGGCATTCCAACTTGGCATAAACATTATGAAAGATCATGATGCCATAATTTGAAAGGAAAATAAAGGATGTCTTGCCTCACACAGCCACCAGTGTAGTGCTGAACTATAGTCGCAATAATGATATAGAGTACAACGTCCTTACCGATTCAAAATAATTGACCAATTGAAGATTCCTAGTTGAGGGACAACCTTTTTTGTTATCTATTTTCCTGAGATTAGGCTTTTAAATTTTGACATTAGATTATCCTATGAATCTTATTTAGCTACAGTTTTGTTCATTTAGAGATTGATTTGTCCTTGCACGAATATTCATTTCATATTTTTTACATTTAGCTTTTTATTTTATTTAGGAGAGCCTTGCTTAGTAAGGCCACCTGACAATGCACATCCGATGGCAGGTTCAATTACACGGCCTTACAATTGTATTGTAAAGAGTCTTTTTTCATATTTGAAATCATGAACTCTAGGTGATGATCAAGGAAGCCTAACCATCCTAGGCTGCCTCTAATTGGTTCTGTTGGAGTTCTTATGAATTTGATAATAAATTGAAGTCATGCGGTTCAGTGTGTACATATTTAAGTAATGTATTCGCCACATCGCATGATTAACATGCTTCTCCCCCATATAGGCCATCTACACATGCATGTAACCATCCATTTACTGGAGTTGAAACGTGTCTTAAGTCGGATAAGAACTTCCTCAAAAACTTGTTTAAGGCGTATAGATTTTCATAAAAAATTCTTCAAGAATATAAACAGAAACCATGAATCTCAACTATTATGTAAGAAGTATATCATGAAGTGCCATATATTGTTCGTTTAAACCTGAAGCCTATCACCATTTCTTGAAATAAATATTTCCGATATTCTATTTTGGTATATCTTGTAAAACATTTAATTCATTTTTGAAAATAACTTGATATATATTAGGTGTTTTAAATAAGATATTAGTGGGGGCATATTAGTGATATCAGAATGGATCCGGGAGCTTTTAGACGCACTCATGCTATTATGTTTATAACCTGCTATGACCCTCCAATGTTCAGTTACATATAGTTTTTAATTTGAATACGGATCCTTCTTAATAGAACAAGCTTGGAAACAATAAAACAAACTGACTGGTTTGGTGATGATTATTTTTATTTGAAGGATCTAACTACTAAGTTTGGTACAAAAACATCCTTCATCTTAAGATCTATAGGATCCTTAAAAACTGACTTGCATAGAAAAATGGTTATTACTTTTGATCTTTGTTCAGTCATAAAACCCTTGGTATGCAAATTTTAAACATCATAAATAATTGAATCGGAGAGCCGGATCTTCCTCTCTAATTGAAGATCTATTGTATCTTGCTATTTTCTTCCATCTTTCATCAATTTAAAATAGGTTTTATTTGGTTTTTCCTATTGGTTCTTCTTGTGGATTGAGTTTGGGAATCCTGAAATTATTTAATTTTTACAAGCACTTTGATGTATAACTATGAATGCTTTACATGATTGATAAAAGAATTTGCACGCTTTCAAGTAAGAGCAATAAGAATTAAAACGTTAGCCGCTTATCGAAAATAAAAAAAACGAGAAAGGGGGATGCCTTAGCTTAGGCCAAGTCACACAATAATAGTTAGGATCACAAAACAATTAGAAAATGAAACATAAGCAAATATAGAGGATTTTCAATAACATCCCTAGATTAACAACGAGATTAGATGCATAGAAGTCCAACACACATTCCCTACGTTTACTAAGCTTTGGTGGAGACCTTTGCAATATTTTTTATGCTTGATACATGACCACAATTGAAGGAGAATAGGAAGGGGATTGAGGGGGAAAGAGTTCACCCTTGTCTTGGCGTGGTGGTGATTTGCCACTGAATGGTGGAAAGTTGTTCTTCGATGGCTTCTGAAAGAGTGAATATGATGCGCTCCAAGTATTCCTCCAACGACTCTCCGGGAAGGTGATCTTCTTTCTTGATTCACTTACTTTCAAATTATACTTACTTTTTTGAGATTTGTTCAAGCAAGAGATTGTGTCTACTAATCGTCATCCATTAGTAATCGTAGGTTTGTTACTTCTTTGCTATTAGATCTCATTGTTATGTCTTGGTTAAGTTGGAAACTACACATGCAATGTTTTAATTTTCCTATGTGTTTTGATTTAGCTTAGTCTCTTGTGTGGCTTAGCCTAACGGAGTTGACCATTTATAAGTTTTACCTTGTTGTTTTAATCACGAATAACTAAAATCTGAAATTGTTCTTAAACTATCTTGTGCAAGTTTCCAATTTAGCATGTAGTTCTACATCAAGAATAGGAAGGGGATTGAGGAGGTGGAAAAAGTTCACCCTTGTCTTGGCGTGGTGGTGATTTTCCATTGAACGGTGGAAAGTTGTTCTTCGATGGCTTCCGAAAGAGTGAATATGATGCGCTCCAAGTATTCCTCGACAGAATTATCTACCTCCGGATTGACTTCAAAGAAGGATGATCGGAGGATGTCCACGAAGCATTGCTCGTTGTAAACGAAGCCGGAGTCGAGTTCGGGATCGTCCATGCACAAGATACATGGCGTTGAAGTATTGTGGAAGATGTTCTTTTGCTGCCCTTGAGGATTCTCCTTGGGAGAAAGAAGTTTCTCCAAGGAATCCAAGTAGAAGAAGGGATGGGAAGGTGGCCGGCCAAGGGAGGAGGCTTGGGAGAATTTAGGTTCAGATTTTGGTGGAGTTAGGGTTAGGGGAGGGCCGGTTAGGTTAGAGAGGGAGGTGGGGAAAATAGGGTTCAGATTTTTAATGGTGGAGGGAGGGAGGGAGGGAGGGAAATTAGGTGGTTGTTTTCCTAATTAATCCTCTAACTTTGGAAAGGATTTAAAAGGAAGATTGGAGGTTACATATATGAAAGGGCTTGAATTCTTTCCAATGGGAGAGGCTTTATGTTTGGAACGCAATTAAATATTGGGGACAAGGATGGGGGAGAAGTTTCGGCCTAGAGAGAGAGCAAGGGATGAGAACGAGAAGAAGATGAATAGCGAATGAGATTAGTTATTAGGATTTAAGGAATATATTTCTTTGACTTTAATTATTTGATTTGAAATCAACGGCTGAGAATTCACTATTTTAAACCGTATGATTTTTGAAAAACCAGTATGATCCATCTGTTTAGCAGTTGAACCACGGTTTTCCTCTGGTTGCATGCGGTTATCGTAGCTGATGCAACTGACTGCCCGATTGTTTCTTGGTTCAATCGGTTGAACTGGCCGGTCTGATCTAGTCCGATTTTAAAAACCATGGATAGAAGTCCAATGGCCACGATGAAACTTGGGGCTTGAGCCTTGATGTAGGTGGAAGGTTAGGTTTAGCATGAATGTAATATCATACAAGAGCGGGTATCGTATTTGAATTCAATAACCTAATGCTTTATTCCCCTCTTATTTAAGTTCTTGAATGTGAACTATCCGTTGGAAATCTTTGGATTTTCATGGATTAAGGAAGCGAGCAACCAAGATTAGGTTAGAAAATCATAAGGTAAAGGTGATTTAAATAACCTAGGGTTGATTAGGATCGTCACACACAACCATGAAGGCCAATAGTCCTAGGTTTTTTTAAGTTTTTGAGAATTTTACCTTGTCGGAGCTATTGTCCATTGGTGACTGATTGTAGTAGTCTGGAAGAGACGAAAGCAATTAAAAATAAAATCAGTGACTGCTCATGGTGCTTGGGTTGTCACAGAGTTGTCATCACTACCAACTCATCGGAGTTGATATTCGAGAAAGAAGAAGAGATTTCAGTGGCCCTCTCATCATATTTGGTTGTATGGAGCAAAAAGAGAAAATGACAAATGAGAAGGATGAAGAAGCATCTGCTCTTGCTCGGTTTAGCTCAAACCAGGCAATTGCCTCTGGTTCTCTACTCCCAGCTGAAAATCACCTCCTCAGACGAATTCCCCTAAAAAATCCAAGGTCTCATTCTCTCTTCTTCTTCATTTCTCCTAACCAAAAGAAGACCCTCCCTCTACGATTGTCTTTTTCTATCAAGTATAAAAAGTCAGGAAGTGGCTACAAAGGCAATGGATCTCCTATTCTGTTACAAATGAACAACTAGGATATGATTTTCCTTACCCTTGAAGGCTCAGAATGACCGACGCTGCCCTGCGTGGGTGAACTGATTTAGAAAGGTTTTAGATGGCTGAGGCAAGTTATTTGAAAGCTGGAATGGGTAATGGCTGAACCATATAGGTTAAATGTAGCTTATTTGAACATGATTTGGTTCTATTTGGCTCAATTAGTTTTAATTTGACTCAAATCGACTCAATCGAGCTGATTTGATGTAATTTGACTCGATCAATTCTAGCTAATGAAATTAAAGTTGAATCGAGCAAATTAAATCAGTTAAATTGAGTCGATCGATTCCATTTAATTTACTTGATCCGACTCGATTTAAAAATTGAGTCGACATAGCTCTCATAATTTGAGTTTGTATGTAATCCGTCCAACTAATGTTGAGGTGTGCCAAGAGATCTCCAAGCGTCAGATTTAGTTTAGAAAGTAGAAAATGAGATAGCCATTTAATGGCTTGTCTGAAACATTGTTCATATGTCTAGTTGTTTGACATGTTATGGTTCATATTCAAAGCTTGAAGTCATTCTTCATATGGAGGTCCTCAGACCAGACATTTGATGGTTTCCTTTTTGAGATTAAACTGAACTGATCATTCCTGTTCTTAAATAATTGTTTTGGCTCCTACACTGATACCTACATTGTCAATATCAGATTGATGGCTCAATGTTTTCATGTTCAACATATATATTATTTTCATATCAGCTTAGCAGCTTTTGTTGTACTGTTTTGTGATTTGGCATTTCATTGTTTCCTCTGTGGACATGTTGATTTCAACATTGCAGTCATGGGATACAACCTCTATATCTCTGTCAGCTGGCTGTGATTTATTCATGCGCTATGTGACCAGAACTTCTGCATTGGAGTATGAGGACTTCAATGCTGCAAAACTTCGTTTGATCGAGCGTGGAGAGAAATTTGGAGAAATTTCTTTGAAGGTATTTTATTTACATCTGGATTCACCTTATAATTGTAGATTGAAAGATCGACATCGAAATCCATTTTGCAGGCTCGTCGGACCATTGCAATGCTTGGTCAAGATTTTGTTTTTGATGGCTCTACAATCCTTGTCCATGGCTACTCGAGAGTTGTGCTGGAAGTGCTGAAACTGGCAGCATCTAATAGAAAGATGTTTAGAGTTTTATGTACAGGTCCTTTGCAGGGATTATTTTTTTTCTCTTATTCAAAGTTACTCCTTTGTAAATGTCTTAATTTGTAACTTCACTTGCAGAGGGAAGACCAGATAGAACAGGTTTACGGTTCTCAAATGAACTTGCGCAGCTAGGTGTTCCTGTTAAGCTACTAATTGATTCTGCTGTAGCGTATACCATGGATGAGGTTGATATGGTATTTGTTGGTGCTGATGGTGTTGTTGAAAGTGGAGGAATCATCAATATGATGGGGACTTATCAAATTGCATTAGTGGCTCATTGTATGAACAAACCTGTTTATGTGGCTGCAGAAAGTTATAAGGTATCACAACCTTTTAAATCTATTTAAAAAAAGAAAGAACTCAAGTATATTATACTAAAGATTACACAGTTCTTTTACTCTCAAAGTTAATTTTAGGAGTTAACTACATCTGACTAAAATTAGGATCCTACTCCTGTTTATTGGGAATTCAAATTCATAAAAATTTGAATTCGGTGACCGTTTTTGTGTGTTTGTTATCTTCTGTAATTTGTTCTTCAAATATTTTTTCAGCCAATGAATATCAAATCTGAGCACACCTAATAGTTTTTAATTTCTTCTTTTGGTCTCTACTTAAGGCTTCATTTGGGACGGCTTCCTTACTACTACTTAAAGCAGCTTTATAGTTTAAATTTTTAATTTTTATACTTAAAAGCTGCGTTAAGAAGCGATAAGAAAGCCGTCCCAAATGCAATCTAAATTGCAGGGTTGAAGTATCTATTTAAGTTATACGAGTCCAATGACATTTTTATGGTGACATTTTGTAGTTCGCCCGGCTGTATCCTTTGGACCAGAAAGATTTAGCTCCTGCAATTCGCCCAATTGAATTTGGAGTCCCAATTCCATCAGGTGTTGAAGTTGAAAGGAATGCAAGGGATTACACACCTCCTCAGTATCTAACTCTTCTTTTCACCGATCTTGGTGTTCTCACTCCCTCTGTTGTCAGTGATGAGCTGATTCAGCTCTACCTATAATGAGGTGTGTTCATTCGGACTTTATCCAGATTTGCTATTGTGCCATTAAAATTCTATCATCTGCAAGTTTTTGAATCCTTTATTCTTTAATAGTGATGAATTTCCATTCCAAATGTCTTGCAGGCCTTGCCGATCGATCCCAACAGAGGCAATTAGGAGCTTGTTGCAGAAGCTTGCAGGAGATGAATCATGGTGCCATTAATGGGGGATATAGCCATTGGAGTTGTTTGACAAAGGAGGAAATCTGATTAATCAGTCTGTTTTTTGAAGAAACTTGCTTGGAGATTTGATATTTGATCATAGCATCCATGATATTTTTGCCAGTAAGCTCATTAACACAAATGGTATATTTAGAATTTTTTGGCTTAGATTGTATGGCAAATTTATGTAGAAAGCTTTGTAATAATGGTAGTTGGCTGAATTGTGCTTGCTTTAGAAAAATTTTACCCCTTTTGTTTCTTTTGATTCTTTATGTGGGTTTACAATGTTTTGGTGGCCTGAAATCCTTAAAATCCTTACTCTAGCCCATTTGAATAACATGGTGTGGAAAATTACATGTGAATTATCTTATGGTTTTATTTGGGATGACTTTCTTATTGTTTCTTAAAGCAGTTTTTTAGTATAAAATTTTTAATTTTTATACTGGAAAGCTGCTTTAAGAAACAAAAAGAAAACCGTCCCAAATAAAGTCTAATGAGTTCAATTTAAGCTCGTCTTGCTCGATTATACTCATTAAGTCTCAAGATAGCTCTTTGAAAAAATATTATTATAAAATTTACTAAATATATATTAAAATTTAGGAGGTAGCTTTGACTTAGACACTTTAATATTGGTTATTAATATATTAAAATTTGATGTGGTATTTTTTTTTCTTTCTTGAATGATGCAAAAGTTAAAAAAAAAAGGGTAAAAAATGCTTAATGTAATATCATTGAATGTTTACTCAATATTAAAAAAAAAAAAACATCGAGAAGCTTACTCACATTTGTTCTTCGCCTATGAAGTGGATTATATTTTGAATAAAGCTATTTGGTTTGATTTTGTTTAGGTTTTCAAGTTTAATACGGCTCACATTTGTTAATTCAATATTAAGAATTTCTTAAAGGAAAAGCTGTTCATAAAGAGTTTCATGTTAGTAGATTTCTTTTTAGACATGTGTATAGTGTAAATAATTTACGATCAACACTCACACACTACACGTCAAATTAGAGTGAAATGTCTGTGTCGACTCACACTCGTGGAAGTATTTTCTGTTAAATCATTTTTATTCGTACACGATCACCACTTCGATATATAAAGATTTTATTGATTTTTTTTATATAATTTTTTTAAAAAAAATTTATGATAACATTTTACTTTTTATAGCAAGAGTATAAATTATTTTATCGATAATAATATTATAAGTAGTTTTATAAAATTATATCATCTTAAACAAACTCTAAAATATAATTATTTTAATCATTCATAAAAAAAGAGCATAAAGTGATGAAAGTTTAATCAGAACAACCATAAAACCAAAAAAAACCATAAAACCAAAATCTTTATTTTAAAATAGGTGCAATATATCAAAAATTAACTAAAAATTATATTGTAAATATATTTTAAAATATCGTAATGAAAAATTTATATTATTATTTGCAACGAGAGTTTTAAAAACATATAATTGCGAAATGTTTAATATTTAAATAACACATGAATCTCGCTTTGGGATGTAAAGGGCATTTGGTCTAGTGGTATGATTCTCGCTTAGGGTGCGAGAGGTCCCGAGTTCAATTCTCGGAATGCCCCAAATTAATTTTTAGAAGCGATGTTTTATTTTTTGACAAATTACTCATAATTTGAAAAACCTCTATATAAATAAAAGAAAATAAACATCAAATAAATTTTATTTTATCCTCAATAGAGGTGTCAATATTTGATCCCACTCAAAAAGTTTCGGGTTCGGGTCAACCCGAATTGAGTCGGGTTAGGGTTAGAGATTTCGACCAGTTTGTAAAATGGGTCGGGTTCGGGTTGACCCGGAAATCCGAAATCAACCCGATTTGACCCGTTTTTAATTAATTTAGGATGATTTAATGGATTTTTATGAAATAAGTAAATGATATTTCAAAAAATTATAAACATTATTGTCCAAATTAAATTAATATTGATTTATTTTAAACTAATTGAAGTAAATTTTACCTTATTATTTGATTTAGATTTAAATAAATTAAATTAATAAAAATATTAATAAAATATAGCCCGAATCGGGTCGGGTTCGGTTGACCCGGACAAGAAACGGGTCGGGTTCGGATTCGGAAAACTGACCTTTGCAAAACTGTCAGGTTGAACAGTGTTGGGTCAGTTTCGTGTGGAACCCGAACCCGACAGTGACTTGGTTTTGAAGCCCTATCCCAAATCATAAATCTAACTCAAAGTATCGGAAATATGGAAAATGCTAAATATGAATTAACCTTTTATGTTAATTGAATTTTTTTTAATAAAAAGATACATAAATATATATGTGAGAGCAAATAAATGTGAACAAAAAAATTGATATTCTTCTTGCAAGAAATTTTCTAATTATGTGACTATATCATACTTACAATTTTATGACATAATAAAAAATCTTTCAGTATGATATTATATTATTATATCTGATCATTTTATATTTAGTAACTCTTAAAATAAAAGCTTATTTAAGATATTGAATATTAAACATTAATTAAATTATATATATATTAATTTCAAATTTAATTCAATTATTATATTATTTTGCTTATTGATTATTGGTTTTATGCAAAGTGAATATAAAGTATTAAAATACAACAATTTTAGAAAATTTAATAATTTGTTGATGAGAAAGAAGTTTAAAGTAAAAAATTTCATGGATTATAAGCTTAGTATATAGTTAATTTTTAATGTATTTTAAGCTCGCTCACTCTGAACCAAAATTTAAAATATATCGAAAGTTAACTCCGCTGTCCCCGCCAGCCCCCCATCCACTGCCCACCACTCATTGCAACGCCAATTCCCAAAGCCATCAGCCTTTGCCAATTGTTGCAGTACTATTGATCATCGTCGGTGTAGCCACCATTATCGTCTTTAACAATTCTGATTTTTATGACAATTTCAGTTGACAACTATCCGCTGTTGTTTATCATTATTTTTCATCATAGCTAATCGATGATCATTATATTTTATACTGCATTTATTTTATTTCAAATAAAATAAATAAATCACTTTATTTTTTTTATTATATTTATTTTTTTTTTTGAACAAATCAAACAAAATGACCCCGCATGATAATATTTCTCTCAAATAAATTACCTTCATCTGAATGGCGCCACGCCGAATTCATGTGTAGGAAGGACACTTAAAATCTTCACGCATATATAAATAAAAAATTTAAAAAAAATATTTAATATTATATATGATTAATAGATTCATATTATATATTATATATAATCATTTTTAAATTCGTCGTCTGACGGAAATGATAAAAATAAAAGCTGGGATGATTCCAAGGATAAAGCTTCGTGGGGCCCATTTTTTTCCCCAGCCCTTCGGTAGACGACAAGTCATCACTAGTGGGCCCCGCTTTCTCCTTTGTCCGTTTCCTGGAGTACGTTAAAGTTTAAACATGGTGCATGCATATGTCTCTTAATGAAGTAGATTACAATTTTGCCCTCAGCTGTTAATGTAAATACTAATAAGCCACGTGGAAAATAAAAAATATTTAATTATTTAATTTTAAGTACATACTATTAATTATTAAGTAAATCCATACAACTTGAGGTGATTATCAAAGGAAAAAAAAAAGACATTTAATAAATAAATAAATAAGCATTGCCTATAGATCTTAGGAATTGCTTTGTTTAATTCTTCCCCTCTTTTTAGAAGAATAATTTTAGTGCTTTAATGAATTTTTTTTTTGTCAAATTCTAATTCTTTATATTTTGATGAAGTTTTTTATGATTATGTGTGTTGAGTTTGAGATTTTTATATGACAGTATAGTTAGAGATTTTATTGTCATAATATTTATACGAAGATTCAGCACACATTAAAATAAGAAAGGGGTTTAAGATCATTTATACGGCAAAAATTTAATATGAGAACATGAAGCAATGAAAAAAATATTGCCTCATAAAGTTGAAATAAATCCACAGTGTATGTAGTCAGTTATAAAGGATGGTCTTCGTTAAGGGACATGCATTGATTCAATGCAGTAAACATATAATGTACGTAACATACTATGTGTTTGAAGTTGGAAGTGCTTATTACATGGGAGTTATCTTTAAGAGATTGTTTGCTTATCTATTTGGTTTTATTCATTTGAGAAAAGGAGATCAAAGATCAAGAAATCTAGTATAAATCTTGATGTTGATGTTAAGAGTTAGCATCTTTGTCAATGATTCACATCAATCTTATAAATAATGGCATCTGTTAGTATTATAGGCAATGGCAAGTGGTGAAGTCAATCGATGTCGATTTAGCCAGACGACAATAATGTTATGATTAATGTTCAGAGGAACACAATCAGGTGATAATAGTCATAGAATCGTAATCGAGCAATGGTGACCGGAGGATAATGGTTGGATGACGGTGGTTAGAGGATTAAATTTGGGTAACGATGGGTGGAGGATTAGAGACATACAATAGTGGTCAGAAGAACGTAGTCGGGTGTCATAAGTTGGAGGACTATATATAGTCAAACGTCAGAGGTTGGAGGATCATAGTTAGGCAATGAAGGTTGGATGATCATAGTCGGGCGACATTGGTTAGAGAAAATAGTAGGGCGATGATGGTTGGAGGATTGTAGTCAGGCGAATAAAGTCGGAGGACTATAATCTGCTGAAGATGCTCGGATGATTGTAGTTTGGCTAAAATTATAGTAATTGGGCATTGTTGGTGCAATGATGGCAGTCATATAGTGATCACATAATGGACTGATGTCAATGAATGGGTTCTTCCAATGATGGTGGTCCAATAATAGAGTTTGATTGGTGCTTCAATTCCACAATTCCAATGGTAAGATAGTGACATTCAAATGGAGCTCTAGAATTCGTAGAGCCTTGAAGCTCTATTGGATCCCACGCTAAAGTCCGAACTATATGTTCCTTTTTATGGACAATGAAACTTTATTTATAGTAGTTTAGAATGGTCATTTTAATAAATTTAGTCAAAATTTTATTACACTTCATTGAATGACTCCTCACAAATCTTTTGATCACACATTTATTCAGCATTTAAATACTTTAATGGCATTAGAATTGAGTGATCTTGGTCTTGATGAATTTATCTCATCAAGTTGCCTGTTTTGACTATAAACATTTAAAGATATTTTGATCCTTCAATTAATATCATAAATATTTGATTATCCTTCAATTATTTGATTTGGCTTTATTTAGATTTGGATTAGATTACCTTTAACATTGTTGGACTTGTCTTCATAAGATGCTCAATTTAACAAAATTTTCTAAAATCAAAGTTAGGGTGATTCTAAATATTATTATTGATATATCATAAAAAAATAATCATGATCGGGTAAAAATCTCAAGGCAGAATTGAGTTGGAAACTTACAAAATTAAATATGGCACCATCCGAACTTCAATTTCAGCAAACTTACAGTCGAGGTGAACATCTCAAACAGACAAACCCAACAACACCAAATTCGACCCAGACCGAGCCCAAAATAGGTCCAAATTGAAGACCCAAAGCACCTTTGGAAGGTTCAAACCATAAATTGGATGACCAAGTAATTTTCAAACGTGACATGTTTATAGTTGAATCGAGCAGCTCAACGAGATGAATCCAACGAGCCTAAGATCATTGAATTCTAATATCATTAAGATACTCAAATATTCAATAAACAACCCACGATGTCGTCCATTCAAAACACTTCAAACATGCCCTTGATTTTTTCCATATTTACTGGTCATGCCACTAAAAACAAAAACTATAAATAGATCCCTCATTCTTCATTGAAAGGGGACCAAGTAAGGAAGAGAGGTAATTAAAAGAAATCATAATTATCTTGCCACCAGACTCCTCTTCGACCACCACCCCGCCACCGACTGTCACTGGACTTTCACCCAATCTTCAGGGATTTGTTAATTTATGGATTATCCCAACTTCTACCCTGCCACCGACGGTCGACGGACTTCCGCCTGACAATCAATGTTCACCGGACTTCCGCCCAACCACCAATTGATGTTGGATTTAGGCCCGGCCACCGACTGTCGTCGGACTTCCATCCGATCTCTGTTTATCACTAGATTTCAACCCGACGATTGACCATTGTAATTTGATCGTTCTCAACTTCAAGGATGGATCAATCATATGTAACCCATTCAAATACTAGTGGATTCTTTTCAACTTTGCGTGATTCCATGGTTTTTCCTTTCATATTTTTCACGTAAAAAATTATGACATTTCTTTTCTTTCTATTTCTGAACTGAATATTCGTGCAACGCTAAGATGAAATATTTTTCTACTTTACCATCACGAATATTCTAGTGTTCAACCGTTATAAAATGTTTTAATGCAAGTAGTGAAAACCATATCAATGAAAAAAATAAATTTTTATAATTTAAGATTTGATTTTACGTTTTTATATTATTTTATTTTTTTTAGCTCACTATGTCTTCCGCCGCAGCTTCCTGGCGCGCACGAACCCAGTTGGCCACACGCTTTCACTGTATTCTCTCCACCAAAACCCTTCTCTTCCTTATATAGCATATCCTCTCCGCATCGTTTCCGCACATCTTCTTGAAGACGAAAGAGAGACTTTTTATTTCCCATTTCGAGATGTGCGGTGGAGCGATCATATCCGATTTCATTCCGACGCCTAGCTTACGGTCACGGAGAGTGACCGCCCACAATCTATGGCCGGATCTGAGGAAGAATACCAAAGGCGGCCGGAAGATTCGAGCGGCAGAGTTCGTTGACGATTTTGAGGCCGACTTCGAGGAGTTTGAGGGCGAGCCTGAGGAGGACGAAGTGGAGAAGTTAATCGAGGTCAGGCCCGGGGCTTTTCGCACGAAGGCGGCGACTTTTTCCCGTGGTAAGTAGGAGAATGGAGAATTATTGACCTTTTTTTGTTGTTAACCTTTAATTTTCCTGCAAGGTAGGGATAGTTTTGGTGAAGAAGCATCACTCGATTTAATCTTCATTCTAGAGATGTTAAGATTCTGATTAATGGAAGAAAGCACCTTCTTTATGTATCTATAGGATATTTGTGTGGTCTTTGAGGCTCTACCTTATGGGATTTGAGTCTTTTGAACTGATTGTAATGCTGAATATTTCTCGCTAGATTTTCTTACCCTTTTTTTTAACGCATGTAATTAATTATTCATTTTTATTTTCTTCATAGAACTATTTTATTATTATTATTGATTTTTAGCCAAATAAATTTCTGTAAACAAACCCTTATCTGATCGATAGCTTTGGAATAGGATGTTCGGCTAATTTGACAATGGATTCTTGATTCCAACAAAGAATTTTTGTTGGGATAGAGATCTGCAATCTTCCTCTTTATGTTGGGATTAGATCTGTTCTTATGTACTGATGATTGTTCAGCATATGTAGGCTGAGCAGTTGGCAAAATAATAAAAACTAATCCTTGATGGTTGATCTGTTCATAATATTATTGAAATAGAGATAATTGCATGTCTTCTAAGAAAAGAAAAACAGCAAGGACAAGCTTCTGTGTCATGATAGAAGATAGGAAGTTAATCTGAGTAGAGGAGGAGGAGCTTTAGAAGCTAGATCTGATTATTCTCTATGGAAATATTTTTCCCATAAAATTGTATTTTGATTCTTATTGGTTATTCTCTATGGGTTGCAGGAGCTGCTGATAAGCCAGCCACAAGGAAGAGAAAGAATCAATTCAGAGGAATTCGTCAGCGCCCATGGGGTAAGTGGGCAGCTGAGATTAGAGATCCTCGCAAGGGAGAGCGGGTTTGGCTGGGAACATTTGACACTCCAGAGGAAGCTGCCAGAGCTTATGATGCTGCAGCTCGTAAGATTCGGGGTAAGAAAGCCAAGGTAAACTTCCCTGAAGTAGTCCTTGAACCTGCTCAAAATCAACTGAACAAGCTAAGTTCAACAAAAGCAGTTAAACCAAACACTTCTGATGAATTCAACTTCAATGACTCATTTGGCTACTGGAACAATGAGAATTACAATATATATTCTAGTTTAGGACTGGGAGAGGAGCCCCTTAAGCTTGAGTCAGCCATCCTAAATTTCCACTCTGAGCAGGAAAGCAACTCCCTGAATTGCTCAGAATTTGGCTGGGAACATGAAACTAATTACCCTGAGATCACATCAGTTCCTCCTACCATTGCTGAAGATATTAAATCTGAATTCATGGAAGAAACTGCACCACTAAAGAAACTGAAAAACAATTCTTGCGAGGCAGTTTCAACTGATCAAGCTGCAGCCATGAAGCTCTCTGAAGAGCTGTTAGCCTTTGAGCCAGACATGAAGTTCATGCCTTTCGCTGAAGGGAACTCAGATTTATCATTTGATTCTCTTCTTGGTTCTGAGATGACTCAAGATGGGATAAATTTCATGGAGCTTTGGAGCTTTGAAGACATGCCAATATCAGGAGATGTCTTCTGAATCTATCTGAACTGGTTATAATGGACATCTTCTGTAAATAAAGAGACAAGTGTAAGTATCTCCATTGGCAGTTTCATTCTGGTTTCTATTTTTGTTGACATTTTTTTTATTTATGTTTCAGGAATATTTGTTTAGGTACTTATGCAGAACCTCAAATATGAACTATCTGTAATGGATTAAATTGCACTGTGGTTTTTAGCTTTGATGTTATATCCTTAGAACTATATATTCTGATGTTTATATGTGATGATATGTTTTATTTAATGTGTTTCCTGCAACATAACAGTGCTTCTCATGGTTTGTGTGTCTTTATTTTCCTGTAAATGTATTTTAGCCTATGCTTAGTTTCTTTCTTAATCCTTTCCACAGCATTATTGTAGCACCTAGCTTGAGTTACTTTCTGCTCTATTGCTGAATTAGAATGTATTTCTTCTTCAATTTGTTTGATCTCAAAAGCTGAGCTAAAACCTATTTCAGTTCAGTTTGGTTCAAGTTAGATTATTAGATTTGAATTCAGTTAAAGAATGATTTGATTTCACTCTTCATAGCAAGTTTTCAGGCTTCGTTTGAGACGGCTTTCTTACTGCTTTCAAAAAGCTACTTTAAGCAGCAGTAATAAAGCCGTCCCAAACGAAGCCTAAAATTGTGCAATGGACTATTGAGGTATTTTCTATCCATGGGGTAGACATAGCCTTCGTTTGGAATGGCTTTCTTACTGCTTCTTAAAACAACTTTCTAGTAAAAAATTAAATTTTTTTTACTAGAAAGTTACTTTGAAAAGCAGTAAGAAAGCCATCCCAAATATAGTCATAAGCTTCAAGTCCAAGGAATAATCCTCATAGTAAAAAAACTACATAAAATGAAGATTATTACTAATTTATTAGCAATAAAATAATATATTCACCATGGCTGGTTGCTTTTGACTATGGAGGGATTGATAATTGATGTGGGCTCTTTGTGGGAATGATTGATTAATGCTGTGGTGTTATGATCAATCAATGATAATAAAATATATATATATCTATTTGTATGATTATGAGTTATCTTATCGGGAAGTTTTGTAGCTTGTAGATAATGCTTTGGATTTGAAATTAAGATGGAGATAAAATGAATGTCCCCATCTCATTTGGAGGAAATGATTGAGACTATTTATGCAATGCATCTGTTACTATCATCATTTTTCTTTTCAAAATTTAACAACAACAACAACATCAAGCCTTCATCCCACTACGTGGGGTCGGCTACATGAATCCTTTTTCTCCATTGTGTCCTATTAAAAGTCAAATTCTTGTTTAAATCTAATAAAGAAAGGTCATTCCTAATATTTTCTAACCAAGTCTTTTTAGGTCTACCCCTACCTTTCTTAACATAAGTCAAATCTAATACCTCTACTCTCCTAACCGGGTCATCGCAAGGCCGTCGTTTTATGTGACCAAACCATCTAAGGTGACTTTCTCTAATCTTATCTTCTACTGGAGCTACTCCAACCTTTTCACGTATATGCTCATTTCGTATCCTATCTCTAAGGGTAAAGCCACTCATCCACCTGAGCATCCTCATCTCTGCCACACTTAACTTAGTATTATGCTTCTCTTTTAAAGGCCAACATTCGGCACCATAAAGCATTGCAGGCCTCACTACCATCTTATAGAATTTTCCCTTAAGTTTGAGGGGTACATTTCTATCACATAACAAACCCGATGCATTCCTCCACTTCAACCATCCAACTTGAATTCTACTGATAATATCCCCATCTATTTCACCATCACTCTGAACAACAGATCCAAAATATCTAAAACATGTACTCTTATTAATGACCAATATTCATGTGCTATATGATTAATGCTGGAAAACCTAGAAACGATGGGGCAAGAAAGATAGTGGGAATAGAGCACAATGAAGACAATATGGAAGATAACATTGGCCCGGCTAAAGATCCACCAATAAGGTAATTAGAAAAATCTCTGTGAGCAGAATTGGCAGGAAAAGGAGAAGATCAAATGTCAAGGGGCTAGAAGTAAAGCCAAAAAATGAATGAAAAAGTAGAAACTATTCATATAGCACTCAAAAGTAATAAATAAAGGGGTAGGATTCTTAAAGCCAACCCCAAATATTTTACATTAGGCTAATGTGTTAAATCTCAATCGTCCCTTGACACTTGATCCTACGGCCAAGAAGGAAATTCGTGGGAGGCTCACCTAGATCCTGCTGATCTCACTCTATATTTGGATGATTTAGGAAAGATTATAAAGATAAAAAAAGCTGCATCCTTAATTTGAAACAATTTTTTGCTATTATTTTTTTTGCTATTTAAAAAAAAAATTATACCAAACAGTTGCTGTAAAAAAACTAAAAAAAAACGTGCTAACTTGCTGAATAAAATTTTTTCTGGAAGGAATGAAGAAGCCAAGTTTGAACTACTTACTGATGACCGGTCAACGGTCATACATTCAATGGTTGAATTCTAGATCCTACGTTATAAGTCAAAAAAATAAGATTAAAATTACTATACAATTATATTATTTGTACAGTAACTTGCTTATATAAATTTTCACATGCTTATATATATTACTATATTAGTCAAAATCTTCTAAATAGTTAAACAAAATTTCAGTTATAGAAAAGAAAAAATAAATAAATATTATAATTATCATTAAACTTAAGAAAAAATCTTATAAAATGATGGTAAGAGAAACTAAATTCAAGTAATGTAGAGAAGAAGATGCTAAGGTGAATGAATGAATTCACATTTGAAGGTAGAATGCAATATATATATATATATATATATGAAAATTTTGAAGTATTTTTTTCTTTAAACAATAAAGAAAAGAAAAAATATGAAAATTTTGAAGTAGCTTAAGGATAGATAAAGCTTCGTTTGGAACAATTTTTGTATTTTTTCTTAAAACATTTTTCTAGTAAAAAATTAAAAAAATTTGTACTTAAAAGCTAAATTAAAAAACAATAAAAAAAAATCATTCCAAATGAAACCTAATATTAAAAAATTTTGCTTTAGAGGATTTGGTCCTATAATAAAACACCAGCTTATCGATGATTTATTTAGGAGAATAGATATATTAAATTTGGTCTATATTAAGAGAAGTATAGATAAACGAAACAAAATTAGTTAACAAATATTAGAAATGTCTTTTTTTTATTAAATTTAAATAAAAATTTGACACTTCATAGTACACAATGAAGAATAAAGATTGGTGGGATAGAAGTTTTATATTATTGTTCTAAAATTATCACTTAAATTAGAGAACTTTTGAAATCATGAATCAAAGGTTGCATCATTTTGCTCCAGAAAAATATTTCCCGTATACATTGTTTGTAGCACAGAGATAGAGAAGGCAAATGGCGAACAATGGAGAAAGTTGGCATGGCAAAAAAAATGAAGTCCCATAGTTTCTAAAGCAGACCTCTCATTTTTTTTTAACAGAAAGATCAACTGCGCAACATATATTTAAATAGGTTCGTTGATCTTAATATCTTTGAATAATAGCCAACCCTTTGCAAAGAAGCCTGAGAAGGTTCAGTCATAAGAGGAGAAAATTGAATTTAATGACATGACACAATATAAGTAGAAAAGAAAGATAAAGAATGAGAGTTTATGAGTGGAAGAAGAATAGGGGATGAATACTTTAGAGATGACAGGTTCTGTTTATGAATGTGCACGTAAGTTTCAGTGGAAAAAGGAGTAACAACTTCTTTGTTGATTTCTAAAACGACTTTTTAGTACAAAATTTTCTTAAATTAGAAATTTTTGTACTAAAAAGTAGTTTTATAAAGTAGCAAAAAACTATCCCAAACGAAGAGTAAAGTGACCAAACATTTGATTCTCTTTACTGAAGAAGAATAGACAAAAGTATACAAAACTAAAGTGCTGTGATCCACAAAATAGATCAAATTCGAATAAAAGTGTCCACATAGCAAGTTATGCACGAATCCCATCTATTTTCACAAGAAGAAGAACCCAAAAGAACTATAAGGGTGAGAATTCTAAGTATAGAAAATACAAGATGGATTATAAGAAATGAAATTGGTTTTCATAATCATAAATTATTAAAAAAATCACAAATTTTTTTTTTTAGAAGTACCAAAAAAAAAAATCAATATCCCATAGTTTCAGTTCCCCCTATCCCATGCACTTGTGCATCGGAGTCAATTTCCTAAACCAAAAGTAGCTGTTTAATGAGTTAAACCAAACAGTAATGCAAGGGAAACAAAAAAAAACTTTTTTATTTGCAGTGAAACAAGAAAATCTTGTTCCTCAGGTACACGAAGGAATTTGAAAAGAACAAATTTTTAAAGACTCCTTCATAAATTTGAAAACTTCTGAAAATGTATTCTCCGTCTGAAATGTGTTTTCAAATCTTCCTTTATGTCATGGAAATTCATGGAATCAATGAAGCGAATGAATTATTATTTACTTTTGAAGGAATCTTGACGACTTTAAAATAAACCAAGGAACTTAAAAAGCATCCAGAGAAAATAGAAAAAATTAGGTTCATTGATATTCTGAGTATAACAGAAGCTTTTATGCATAGTTGCATGGACAAGAGAACCTATCACTATATAATGAGAAGCTCTTAGGCAAGTCATGTAGCAATATTTCAATAACTATCAAGGAAGAAATGCAAAGCAGAAAGGATGCACTCACAGAAGATTACGATAGAGACATAGCCTTCTTGCATGCCTCAACGAAATTTACATCTTTTACCCAATGGAACCAAAACTTTCAGGTGGCCAAACCTTGACATCACAAAAAAAAGGAAATTAAACCAAAATATAATATATAATGAGAGCTAAAAGGCAAAAGCCTTTCAAATGTTATCCGTCCACTGTGAAAAAAGAAAATAATAACATAATGAGTGGCAGTCCCAAAACCAAAAACCTATAAATTTTTAAATTTTAAATGACAAGTATCTTGGTTTTGCAAATTATCTTGAAAATTGATAAGAAATTCTGACTCGGTAAAAGGAATTAAATTGCATATTTAAAAGTTTGGTGTAATTGACAAGCAAGAAACCTTTGATTGAAGGAAAGGCAGTGTGACCTTCATTATAGAACACTTTGACCCTGGAGGTGCCCTTGTTATTTCAGGGAGCCGGGGTGGCCTCGGGATACAATGCACTGTACTTTTATGATATAATTAAGATATTCATTTAATATGACTAAATGTATTTGCATGAAAAATATGCACCTAACCAACTTAGTAGAATTCTCATATGGCCAATTGTGTACTTAAGATGTGTACTCTTTGCTTATATTAAGCTAATTCTTCTGTATATTACTGGCGTTAATATATTAGGCATTTTTACTGATACATACTCACCGACGTTGAGTATATTTCCAGGTGAGAAGTAGATTATCAGAAGGGCAAGCAGGAGTGAAATGGTAGAATGACATGCCTAATTTAGCATGGTCCTAAAGTTACGCCAGCTCAGTGACGAAGCAGCCTAGTTCATGTTGATTTACAGCTCTTTTAATTGATGAAAGGCCATAAGAATGCGTACAAATATTACATTCAACAAAACGCCTTGTTTTCAAAATACTTTAATCTTATTTTTTACGACTTCTTAGGACTCGTTTGTTTCGGCGTAATTATGTTGTTTCCGGTTCAATCTCAAAAAGCAGTTACTATACTATTTGATAACACTCCTTTTACATAATACCTTTTCCTTTCCTGTATCTCCGTTTTTCTACCGATCTGAAAAGGAAAAAATGCCGCTTATCCTTCTGCTCCCTCAGTTAAAAAACGAAAAACTCCATTTTACCCCACCAACATATCAGAAGCAGCAGCTTCCAACTTCCTCTTCTCCCCAATGGCAACAACGGTGGCCACTGGCTCATCCTCTCCGACTGAACCCAACTTCCTCTTCTCGTATTCCAATTCCACTTCATTTCTCTTCCTCTTATTATTCGTCTTATTTGACCCATCCACGTTGGCATCTTCCACAAGCTTCTTCTTCTTCTTATTATTCCCGCATCTCTCTTCCTCTTCCTAGCATTGGAATGCTCTGAGTCCAAGATTTTTTCTTCTTTCATGGCGTCATTCTTAGCTACGCTAGAATCCATCGCTAACCCTAGTTTCTTCGCCGGTATCGCCATCAACTGCACCGGATGTCGCTTACGGTGGAAGGGATTTGACAGCTTCCTCCTATCTTTTTGCTTATCTCTTTAGATTTCTTTCCCATTTGGAGATCCGATTGGATGTGGGAGAAGTGGGCGCAGGAAAGTGGAAGGATGTGGTAGACCCGCGTCTCGCCGGCGAGTTCGATGACGATGGTATGTTGCGAGTCGAGCAGTGGAATTTGATCTCCTTTTTAGATGCAATGAAGCTCTACGTAAAGTCGTCTCCTGTTTACTTACTGTTAATAACAGAACAATTTTGTATTTTCTGCTGAGAATAGCGTAGCTTAGGTTTGTGAAAGCATTCAAAGAATTATCTAACCAAATTAGGTATCAGTTCTCTAATTAATTTTTTGTAGAACTCCGTTTCTTCAATCATTGTTTCGCAACCAGCTTATGTAGGAGTGCAGAAACCAAATGAGGCCTTAGTATTTTTTTTGAATGTTGAGTTCTTCTTATTACTCTCTAAGCACTTTAATAACTACCAAGTAGCTAAGCACAATGTCCGCTTGCCAAATACTGCTCAAAATTGGAGAATCCCTAGCCTCTACCAAGCATCCAATTTATTTTGAGTATTTTTATATTCTGAAATCCTAAATAAATTTACATTCCTTAACTCTAGAATGTTATCCCCTAGCCTCTACCAAGTATTCAATTTATTTTGAGTTTTTTTTTTTAAATTCTGAATTCCTAAATAAATTATTTGGGATCCAAGTATGATGATTCTCTATTCTTACCAAATGGAATCATCATACTTGGATCTCATTTTGGCAAATTAAACTCAAAATCACCATCTCTATTCATTAACTCAAACCCGGCCGGACCTAAGGTCGATGGCACAAGGCTTTGAATTTGAAACCATTTCGGTCGGACCTAAGATCAACAACGCGAGGTCTTCAATTTGAAACCATAACGGCCTCAACAATGCGAGGTCTTCAATTAGATTTCTTATCGACTAGATTTAAAATCGAAGATGCGATGTCTTGTATTTTAAAATCATCTCGACCGGACTTAAAGTCGATGGTGCAATGTCTTGAATTTAAAATCATATCGGCCGGATTTAAAATCAACGGTGTAGATTTTTAATGTGGCAATTATTTTAGCTAGATTTAAGATCAATGGTTTAAGTCTTGATGAAATTGTCCATATTTGTTATTGTATAAAACTTGTATGAAATTTTAGGCATGCAAAGGAAACAGGCATATGCAATTTAATTTAATTTTAATTGATTCAATTTATAGTATTTAAATCGGATATGATATTTTAGGCCAATAATTTATCTTTTATTTTATATTAGTTTTTATATTAGTTTAGAATAAGATAAAATAGTAATAATGGGTTTTTGTTTGAAGTGAAAAAATGTAATCAATATAAAAAACAACTAAAAGATTTTTAAATAAAGATATAGCAGAAGAAATACAATTTATTAAGGCTGACATGTTTCACGTGGGAGAAACAGTAGCTTTGTATTTAAATAATTACAAATTGAAGCAAGACATTGGGCAAAACAGTAGTTTTGTATTTTAAATCATTGCAAACTGAAGCAATTCCAGTTGTAAGCAATTAAGCAAGACTTTATTGTTTGCTTGTGACGCAAACGTCACAGAGGTCACAGTTCATGATAGAGGGAGTACAATTGAAAAAAAAAACTATTTTTGTGATATGATTTCAGCGGAGGTGAGGAATCCGGCGTGGGTTTGGCCGTGAGAAGTGGAAGTAGACGTGCAAAAGTCGGCCATGAGTATTCACGGACACGAAAAGACGAACATGAGGTGTTAGCGTATGGGGTAATTTGTTTGAAGGTATTGGATTTTCCTAAGTTCAGTTGGAGAGACAAGTGAAGTTCGGGTCTAAGGAATTCATAATAGAGATAAAGATAAGTCAGAGTGGAATTCTCAACAGTGTTTCAACTGAAAATCGGGAACTCCTCAGAAGCGGGAGTATAGGAATGAAGAATGCGAGCGAGAAAAATGGTGTTAAGTCTTTTTTTCATTTGAATTTCTTCCTTTTTTATCTCTGAAAATACAAGTTCTAGTATCGAAGAGTTGTGTTGTTTGATGATTAACTATTCGAGGTGGGGCCAAATCGAAGTGATGCATTCATTTGTTTCCTCTACCTATTTTTTAAAAATTATTCAACAAATTGCCTCCCAATGAAGCCATTGTGTGATTTTCATGTGATTAATTTGAAGAAAAATAGTCATGATTTGCATCGCTCTTCTAAGTCTTTTCAGGGCACGATGTTTGATTGGAGGAGACATTCATCAATGCATAAAATTGAACTGTCAAAAGAAAATATTTGAATGGAAATAGATGCATATGATATATCATAGCCGGCTTTAATTTCAAACCGATTGTATTGGCATAAGAAGATGCTTGTTAACAGAGACATATATAATGGATTGTTTACTCGATCGTCTTGCATGCCTCACTTTGATTTGAGTTTGTCGGTTGAAAATGATCCTGCAGACTGGTTCATTACACATAGATTGCGGCACAGTGATGGTACTTCTTTGGATCGTATCCTCGAGGGGTTGAGTTATGAGGATTAAGACATTTTGCAACCAGTAGCTAACTTTGCACAGCATACAGGTGTTGTCAGGTTACTTAGCTATTAGTTGCTACATCATAAGATTGATGAGCTGTATTACGATTCTATGTTTGATAATCTTATTCAAACTTTGAATGGTTATGTCAAATGGGCTCGTTACACACTTCAGATGCATCAGAATATACTAAAGCAAGCAAGAGTATATAAAGTCATTTTATTCTCTTTATTTGATTATATCCGTCTTTCTTCTTCTTAGCTTCAAAGCATTGTTAAATATTGGGACAGTGTCACAAATAATTATTAGGTTAGACCCAATAAGATGACGATTACACTCTTGGATATATATATAATTTGACTTGCTAATTTTAGGAGTTTCATATGAGGAGTGTATTCCTGAATCCATCCAAACTTTGCAACAAGTGCTGACGTATATAATAAGCTCGCGATCCAAATATTTAAAGAAATAGTCCCTCTGTACTACGACCTCTCCTCCTTTACTTATATAGGTCATAGTAGTGCCTCAAATATGGTGAAGTCTGGCTGAGTAAACAAACTTTTCCCCTCCTCTGCTACCCTGTTGGTCGGCAGCTAAATAAATCATAGTCAGCAGGAATACACTTCTCATATAGAACTCGTAAATTATCAAGTCATAAATGATATATAGATCCCAAAGTGTAATCATCATCTCATTGAGTCCAACCCAACAAGTATTTGTGGTATTATTCCAATATTCAATAATGCCTAAACCAAGGAAGGAGAAAGATGATTGTAATCAAACAAAAAGATATTAATAACTTTATATACTCCTACTTGCTTCAGTACTTTTCCGATACATCTGAAGTGTGTAACAGACCCACCTGACATAACTAGTATATGAAGTCATTTAAATCAACAAGATTATCAATCTGAAGGATTATGTCTAACCGACAAACCTAAATCAAATTAAGGCATGCAAGAAGATCGAGTAAACAATCCATCATATATATCTCTATCAACAAGCATCTCTCTATGTCAATGTAGTCGGTTTGAAATCAAAGCCAACTGTGATAGATCATATATATCTATTTTCATGCAAATATTTTCTTCTAACGGTGTAATTCTATGCATCGACGGATGTCACCTTCAATCAAACATCGTGCCCTGAAAAGACAAAAGAAGAGCGATAAAAATCACATTACTATTTTGCAATAAACTCGTCGCGTGAAAATCAAACAATGACTTCGTTGGAAGGCAATTTGTTGAATGATTAAAAAATGATGTTTAAAAAAAAAGTAAGAGGAAACGAATGAATGCATCACTTTGATTCGCATTAATCGCCAAACAATACAAATCTTCGATACTACAACTTCCATTCAAGGATTCAAAGATTAAAATGAAGAAATCCAAATGAAAAAAAAAAAAATACATACACCATTTTTCTCGCTCGTCTTCTTCATTCCCACACTCTTGCTTTAGATGAGTTCCTGATTTTCAATTGAAAAACAGGTGAGAATTCCACTCTGACTCGCATTTATCTCTATTCTAAATTTCTTAGACCCAGATCTTGCTTGTCTCTCAAGCTGAACTTAGAAAAATCCAATACCTTCAAGCAATTTACCCCGCGCGCGAACACCTCCTATTTGTCGTTTCATGTCCGTGAATACTCACACGCATGCCGACTTTTACACGTCTACTTCCGCCTCTCACGGCCAAACCCACGCCAGCTTCCTCAACCTCACCGATTTCAGATCGTAAAAAAAAAAAGGAAATTCAACCTGTACTCCCTCTAGCGTGAACCGTGATGTTTGCCTTAGAAGCAAACAATAAAGTCTTTGCTTAATTGCTTACAACTGAAGTTGCTTCAGTTTGCAATGATTTAAAATACAAAACTATTATTTTGCCCCATATCTTATTTTAACTTGTAATGATTTAAAATACAAAACTATTATTGCTCCCACAAGAAACATGTTAGTCTCAATAAATTGAATTTCTTATACTATAAATTTTTTAAAAAATATTTTAGCTATTTTTTATACATATTATATTTTTCTACTTCAAACAAAAATCTATCATTATTATTTTGTCTTATTCTAAACTAATATAAAATAAAAGATAAACTATTTGTCTAAAATATCATATTCGATTTAAATACAACAAATGAAATCAATTAAAACTAAATTAAATTACATATGCTTGTTTACTTTGCATGCTTAAAGTTCATACATGTTTTATACAATAGCAAATAAGGACAATTACATCGAGACTTAAACCATTGATCTTAGATATTGCTAAGACAATTGCCACATTAAAAATCAACGTCATTGATTTTAAATCCGGCCGATATGATTTTAAATTTAAGACCTCACACCATTGACGTTGAATCCGATCGAGATTGTTTTAAGACCTCACACCATCGATTTTATATTTGATCGGGAAGAAATCCAATTGAAGACCTCGCGTCATTGATTTTAAGTCCGGCCGGGATGGTTTCAAACTACAGATCTCACGTCGTTGATCTTAGGTCCGACTAAGATGATTTCAAATTCAAGGCCCCGTGTCATCGACCTTAGGTCCGGTCGAAAACAAAATATCGGTTGAACCTAAGGTCTGAGTTATTTTGAGTTTACTCCTGCCAAAATGAGATCCAAGTATGATTATTCCATTTAGTAAGAATAGATATTGAGGTCTAGAACTATAAAATCATTTATTAGAGTAAAGCTGAGTTAACTTCGTCCACTACTAGTGTTTTGTCAAGAAGATGGTCAATTAGGTCATCCATGATTATGATTTGGGATCAGATGATGAAGAGATCAAATGAATCATCATTATTAAAATTTTGAAATTTTGAATTATTAATGGACACTATTAATAATGTTGATTCTCAGATCATACCGTTGAGATTTAAAATCAAATCAACATAAGTCCATAAATGAGGTGGGTCGACAAATGCTCAATTAGTGATCAAGTTCCGAGTGGCAAACAATCTAGACCATCGAATAGTGATTTAAATGACAACATGATTAAGATGGATTTTGAATTTTTATGTTTTTGATACATACATATTTTTAATTTAAATTTGAATTTTTTTTTTTTGGAGTTAGGAAAGGATAAAATTATTCCTAAATTGCGGAGTTCGAGAAAAAATATTCCTAATTTGTGTAGTTAGTATAGGATAAGGTAAGGGCTGTTTTGAAATTTGTGTTATATTTTGCCTGCAAATAAGCCCATTTCTTAATGTAGTAACCACAAATTTCAAACCAAGGAACCTTTTATAGATCCCACCTCAAAAGTTAGTGAAAACCATGGGACAATAAAATGGGTTCTGATACCACTTATTAAGATGGTGGAATGTTACAACTACAATCAATCTAATATAATAGTGGAACATATTGCACATTAATATCAGTCTAATCATTGGTTCTGGTATCACTTATTAAGATGGTGGAATGTTATAACTACAATCAATCTAATATTATAGTGGATGGATACCCATCAACCAAAATCTTAAGCTAATATATAAGAGCAGCTATTGATCTTAGAAATTTAAATCCTTTTCACTTTCAAAGTGCAACTTTTTTTAAGTCTCATCTCAACAAAGATCAACTGTTATCACTTCAAAATAAAGGTAAGGCTAATTAATCAGACAAATAATGAAGTTATGAGGGATGATAATGAATGAAAAGCTATGAAAAATTAACAAATAAATGTAAACAATATATATATATATATATATATATATATATGTGTGTGTGTGTGTGTGTGTGTGTGTACATTTTCATGTGGTTGAGCTTAAGATAATATATCAAGAATCATGTGAACTAATTTTGAGGGAATTGAGAAGAAAATGTGTCAAAAGCGTTAAAGATATTTTCTTCTTCTGCCTCATGGCCTTGTTCTTTCTTTTCTTCCTAGTAGCCTCCGGCTTTTGATTTTCTTGTGAGCTTAATCATCCTAGACAGAATATCAACAAGTAGGATGGCACTTTTTGTGCTTATCGTTAGGAACAAAGCTCTTAACGATCTTTTAGGACCTTCTGATTTGCTAGTCTTCCCCGTCTCTTAAGAAGATAGAACAAAAGATCAATTCACTCTATAACTTTTCCTCCTTTTACAAGCATAAACTTTAGTTTTCTTCTATAGAAGATTATATACCTATCCCACAAATAAGGATATCCCAAAATCCGTACATGCCAAATGTTAATAACCATTTCAACTCAATGAAAAAAAAAAAATTCCTAGTGCAACAAACATGAACAAAATTCAAAGGCTAAGTAGCAAACTAAAATTAAATGACATGGCAGAAGTAGCATTTTATTTCTGGTCATCACAAATTCTAATACATTCACGGAATACTTTAACTTTTTAATGCATCTAAAGCTAGGTGGACATGACGGGGATTTGTGGAATGTATTAGTGTTTGACAAGCATATATAAAAATTAATATGGCATGAACAAATACTAAGATCAAGTGAGCCAGGGAGAAAGAGCCATACCTCAGTTTGTATCCAAAACAGAGCAAATCTACTTGAAGATTCAAAATTTAGAGCCCCTATAACAACACTTGATATTGAATGTTATATATGTGTAGAGTGCACTGGTGGTAGATTGGCATCATCCATGCTTATGCCATGGAAGTTAGAAGTGTTGATGAAGGGACTTTAACCTTTGAAGTGTCAAAAGAGTTCACTTTGCCCCACAAAAAAAGCCAAGAGTAGAATGACGGGCTAGGTTTGTGATAAGAAGTGCTTGTATTCACAAGCAACCTATCCAAAATCGGCGAACCAACAGCAGCCAAATGGCTGTCCACAGCAGGAAAACAGCAGATGTCTGCTGTTTACAGCAGCAAAACAGCACTTGTCCGGGAAAATACGAGAGAAAACTCAAGAAAAGAGTTGTATTCCACTTAGACGATGAATGAAAGAGCAAGATACAATTGATCCTCAATTCGAGAGGAGGATCGATCTCTCCCAAATCTCTAGACGCCGTTAGAGCCCAAAGAAATCCTAAATCTAAGAGATCTCAAATTTCAGCCAAATTCAAGATACTCAAACCCTAGCCAAATCAACTATTTAATGCATACAAATCAAAAGGAATTCCCTAAACAATCCCTACATTCAAATTTCCCTCTTAACTCCCCAAAATTTCTTTCCTATTTGGCTCCCGCACACCGTGCGGCTCGCTCGGCATCCCCGCGGGCGGAAGTTTTCCGCCCTGTTCGCGTATGAGCCGGTCCCGCCTGAACCGGTCCAGTGGACCGGTCTAACAGTTTGCTAGCCCAGGTAGAAATTTTTGAAAGGAAACATGCTGCACAGAGTATTGGATTTGTGCATAATCCTACATTTCATTAATTCTTTTGAAGTAGTTAAATGAAAGAACATGCATAGAGATATACTCTTCTTAAATTTAACACTGCCAAATCAAGATTTTCTTAATTAAAAAAACGAATAAATTACAAACCATGTTCCAGCCATGTGCAGAGAATAGCATAGCAATAATTTCAAAAACACCTTACAACATTTTCAATATTATTTTGAAGACTAAAAAAATGTTAGATGATTGGAGAAGGAGTGTATTGATCCCTATTTTTAACAAGAAAGTTGATGCACAAGACTACAAGAGCTTGCAAATTATAAAGGAATTAAGTTATGTGTCATACATTAAAACTATGGAGAGCATAGGTTACGATGTAATACTAATATTTCTCAAAATTAATTTGGATTTATGCTAGGTAGGTCTACTATGGAAGCTATACATTTAACGAAAGGTTTGACGGAGAAGTATAGAGAGAATAAGGAGGATCTACATATGTTATTTATTGATTTAGAGAAAGCATGTGATAAAGTTTCAAGAGAAGTGCTTTGGAGAGTTCTGGAAAAGAAAGGAGTTAATCATACTTATATTCAAGTCATTAAAGATATATAAGTAGGACTTGTTACTTCAATTCAAACACAAGATAGTTTGACCAAGTATTTTCCTATTTTAGGAAGATTACATCAAGGATCGTCTTTAAGCCATATCTTTCACTTTAATCTTGGATGTTCTTACTAAATATTTACAATAGGATGTACCCTGGTGTATTCTTTTTGTTGATAATATTCTTCTTGTTGATAAAACAAAAGAGAGAGTTGAAGGAACTTGAATTATGGAAATCAACTTTAGAATCTAAAGGTTTTCGTTTGAGTAGATCTAAAACTGAATACATTGAGTTAATTTCAGTACTAATAAATTTAGTAGTCCTTATTATGTGTGGAATCTAATTGTGTTGATCAATCTGATTGTTCTATTGTCTCGGACCTCAAAGCTTATCGTGTTCACTGGGGGGTGCGGGGGGTTTACCCCAGCTTGGGTTCATACGCTTCGCACACGAAATTTTTTTTTTCTGATACAACGCCCCAACGTTGTGTACAAGCACCCCAACGTTGTACAACAAAGAGTAAAGCGCAGCAGCAGTATAGATACGACACTGCAGCGGTGCAAGACAGAGGCTTGAGCGCCGTAGCGCCCTAAACTGGTGCGACAGCGCTGCGAGACGGACTGGATGGTTTACTTTCTCGTTTTTCTAAAGGGTTACGTCCCTTGGGCTTATTTTATTTGGCTTTCTCTTATATTTTGAGCATTTAGACATTGAGAACGGTGCATGTGAGAAAGGAAGCAAGGATAAAGCGAGATAGAATAGAGATCTGTACTTATTTCTCCGAATTTTCATAGTGGATTTTTTGGTGTGGTGTGGTTCCATAGCTTTTTTCCCTATTTTAGATTTTTCTGTGTTAAATCCTGGTGTCCTTTATTTTTCCGTTGCTTTTACTTTCTTGCTTGTTTCGTCATTGTGGTGTTTTACTCCTCATCTCTCCCCAACAGTTGTCACTGTTATGCCAAACTCATTTAGTAGTCCTCATTGTTATACCAAACCCGTTCATTGGTAATGAACTATACTTAATGGTGGAACTTTTTCAAGCATAATGATTGGAGTAGCAATAGGCTAAGGTCCAAGAACTGTTTTACAAGATGAACATGCATACTGAATTAAAGAAAGAGTATGGTAGTGCAGGAGGTGAAGGGTAATTCATAACAAACATCAGTGAGGATCTTTAAACTGTTTCTATTGATCAAGAAAACAGATATAAAAAGCATTACTAAATGTGCCTAGTCTCTATACATAATGCAGAAAGTGAGACTGAATAACGTAGTCCTCACTGGTACACCAAGCCCCTTTAGTAGTTCTCACTGGTATGCCAAACCCGTTTATTGGTAATCAACTCTACCTGCTGTTAGAGCCTTTCTTTTTAAAGCTTAATGACTTTTTTGAACTTTGAATAGCACAAGGCTGAGGTCTAAAAACTGGTTTGAAAGATGAATATGCATACTGAGTGAAAGGGAGAGCATGGTGGTGGTGGGAGGGGAAGATGAACTCAAAATGCCCCTTGGCTAGTTGAACAATTGCTTCTTGACATTGAAAAGTAAATAAGTGTGAGACTGGACAAGAAAAGTGAAAGTCAGAATGAATTGTGATTCTCCCTTGTTGTGTGTATTCCCAATTCATATCCATAGACAATAGCAACAAAAAAAGACCCATAAAAGTGAATCTACAAGTTTCTCTACCGAAGTTTTAGGTTTTGTAGGAGGTGTTAAGGAATCATACCAGCAAAGAGCAACTAATTTCAAATATCAGATATGCATGAAAAAAAAAAAAAATCATGCAACAAAAATAGGCAAACATCTGTTACAGAAAGAATAGATCAATAGGTAAACAAAGGCTCAAATGAGAATCTCACCCTACAAAATGCCCTCCCTTGTATCAGTCCATAAGGCACCGGTCCAAATTGCCTTGAATCCCTAGATTCATAAATGTTATCTCCCTGCACCCAAACATGCCCCTTCGGCACCTAAAAATAGAACCCATTGCGAGCAAAAAGAAAAGCCTGAATTAAAAAAGCAGAGAAGCACAAAGATATAATAAAATGAAAGTCAAGCAACGAAATCAACAAACAAAACTTACCAAAACAGTCTTAGACGAGAACCCCTTGGCGGGATCAACTAGGAATGTGACGGTATCGCCCTCAAGGCCAAGCACCCTCTTCGTGACGGTCTTCATTGGGTTCTCCGGCGAACGGAGTAGTATAATGTCACCCACGGAAATCAGGCTCCAGCGAGGGCTGATCCGCTCCACTGCCACAATATCTCCCGTTATGTTAATGGTCGGCAGCATGCTCGGACCTCGAACCTGGAAAGGATTAGTGTTCAGGGACAGTCCATGCAAATAGATTCGGGAGGTGGAGGGGAGAGAGAGAGAGAGAGAGAGATGACCAGAGCGATGCTGCAAACGTAGTTATTGATAACATGGACGAAGCAAACGGTCTTGGCCACGAGGACGACGCGATCGAAGGCTTCTCCAGCGATGCTACTCCACGGAACGGTAGCGGCACGGCGGAAAAGGGACGAGAAGCGACCCGCCGCCATCGACTTCGGGAGAGGAAGATGTCCGGCGGAGTCGAGCGTGACAACCAGAACCGTCGCGGGCTAATCGAACGGCTGTGATGTCTTCCCGCTGCTCTCACAGGCCTAGCCCAAGCCTACAAAAGGCCTGTCTATCACCGAACATGGGCCTGGGCTGAATGGGCTCTCACAGACCATGTGATGTCTAGCAATTATTATATTAAATAAATAACTTTTTATTAGCATTCTCTTCAACCCATTTAGTTTCCTCAATACATCAAATATCTATCTTCGTATGTATCAAAATATTTATTAATTCAATTAATTTGTCAATAAAAAAACTTATATTCCAAATTTCTGTCCTAATTCTAGTTTCATATGTTAGCTTCTTTGTCTTCATCCGTCCATAATTACGAGAACCCTTGCTTATTTAACATTGTAATATGGAGTCAGTGCAACGACCCTTGCATACTTATTGTATTCAAGCTATTAAGTTCATCGCTTTTAGTAAATGTCCTAACATTAACATAATGTATTAAAGAATTTATGTCATTATTATTCGACAAGTTTTACTCTGGTTGTCGATCACCTAACGCGACCAAAAATAGTAAAAAATAATACCCTAATAATTTTTTGCATGCCTAAGAATTTATTCGCATGTAGGTTTTATTAGTTGTTTAGAGCTCATCTTTGTAATTGAAAGGAAAGAGATTGGATTGAATAATTTCTTAGCAAAATTTACCTAAAAGAATATAAGACATGCCTTTTAAATTTTTGAGACAATTCTTTACATGCGTACCAATATTTTATATTGTTAACAAAAAAAAATATATTTGCAATTTTTGAATGTTGTCTTTGTAAATACAATAAAATTTAAGCTGAATTTAGCTATGAATATAGAGTATCAACTCTAGAATTTTTACATCTTCTTGTAACTAAAAGGTTTTTCAAGATAAAATTTGACCTAAATTGTTACGCTTATATCTGCCAATCTGAACTGCAACACATACTACAGCTCAAAGATCTAAATAAAATTTTTTAGTATAAAAAAATTTATTAAAAAATTTTGCACTAGAAATTTGTTTTTAAAAAACAAATAGAAAAAAAAAAAGTTATTCCAAACCAAATCATAACTTCCTAAATTTCGGTTTCATATGCAGTATAACTCAGCACTCAAAAATCACTTTTTTTATGATACATCATCAAATAATTTTTGTGATAGGGCACGAATCTCGAGGCAATTTTGAATAAGAAACTTCCAAAATTAAATCAAGGATCATCCAAACTCCGATTTCAATAAATTTATAGTCGAACTGAACGTCTCAAAAAGATGAACCCAACGACACTTAATTCAATCAAATCCGAGCTTAAATGAGTCCAAATTAAGAATCCAAAGCACATTTGAATGGTTCAAATCATGAAATAGATGACCAAGCAATTTCCAAATGTAATATGGTTATGGTTTAATCAAGAGTCTCGACAAGAAAAATCGAACAAGTCTCAAGTCGTTGAATTCTGAAATCATTATGACACTCAAATATTCGATAAATAGTTCTTGATATCGGTTGTCCATTCAAAATACTTCCAACATGCCCTTGATCTTCTCTCTATTTGCTGGCCATACAAATCCAAAAACAATAATAAATAGAACCCTCATTTTTCTTTAAAAGAGCAAGCATGGAAGATAAGGAAGAAAGGAAAGGAAAAGAAGTCAGCGTTCTCTTGCCACCAGACTCCTCAACCACCATCCGACCACTGTCTGTCATCTGATTTTACCCAGACTTTCGCTCGACCACCAACTGACGCCGAATTTATGCCAAGCCACTAGCCGTCATCAAACTTCCATCCTATCCCTGTTCATCGTTAGATTTCAACCCGACAGTTGACTATTGTAATCTAATTGTCCCCAAGTTCCAAGACAAATCAATTATTTATAATCTATTCAAACACTAGTGGATTCATTTCAACTGGGCAAAGCACTGTGATTTTTTCCTTTCAGGATTTTCCACGTAAAAAATTATAGTATTTCTATTCTTTCTGTTTGTGAGCTAGATACTCGTGCAACTCCAAGATAAAATATTTTCTTATTTTACCACCACGAATATTTTATCCCGCAACATTTTCAATAAGATTAAATGTGCCATAAAAACGACCAAATTGCATTAGGAGAAAAGCCTCGAAATTTCATTACAAATATGGCATCTGAGCCTTATGTAAACATACTGAACTCAAAACACAAAGCAAAAACAAATTTACTCTAAATCCCCTATAAACCAAACACTTACAAAGACACCCTTACAATTTTTAATGAAACTCACAATAGCCAGAACTTTACTTGGTGCCATTGGCAGCCACCTCTTCATCTGAATGCAAAGGAACAGACTGTGCCTGCAATAGTATCATAGCAGAAAAACACAAATATTAGTTGAGCAGATCAACAGAGATTTTCTTATCAATTCAAGACCATTTATACCAACCAGATTACGGTATTTGAGTGCGTAGAACATCTCCAGATAACGCTTTGTCTCACGCCTATCAAGGTTAGAAACATACTTCCAGAAGCCATAAACACCAGATAAAGTCATCAATCTCTCTGAGTAGAGCTTCCAGGTATATCTGCATAAGAGAGAATAGAATTGATGAGCTTCAACACAGTAGCCATGGTGAAATTCATAGTTTTTAATGGGTTGATTGAAGGTTTACTTCTCCTCGATTCGCTTTATGGCTCCATTGGAGATCTTCTCCCAGTGGGCAGAATCCTCCTTGCACTTCTCAAAGAAGTTTACGAGCAGCTCAGCGGCCTTATCGCCCTGGTAAGGATCAATGTGGAAACCAGAAACGCCATGAACTATGATCTCCCCTGGACCTCCATGTACAGTGGCAAACGTTGGAAGTCCACAGGTCATAGACTCCACAACAGTTAGCCCGAAAGCTTCATAGAACGCAGGCTACAAGGAAGAGACAAATAATCATTATCAAGCATTCTAGTTTACAATCATGCAGATAAGATATAAAAATACCTGAACAAATACGCCCTTCTTGTCTGCAATGAAGCGATACAGTTCACCATTGCGGACTCGGTTCATCTGGGCAGAAATCCATCTGATGTGACCGTTAAGCTTGTACTCTTCAATAAGCCTGTACATTTTCTTCATTTCCTCTTGTTCCTCGAGATCTTTGGATGCCTTGGCATGATCCCCAGCAACCACCACAAGATTAGCAAGCTCCTTCAATCGAGGATTCTTACCATAGAACTCAACGAGGCCAGTAATATTCTTCACTCGATCGAGCCTAGCCATGGAGAAAATGATAGGCTTGTTCTTCTCCTTCAAAACACACCTGAAATCATTTGGTAGACTCAGTTATAATATAAAAATTTATAAAAAGAGAATAAGATTAGGATCTCACTTGTGCTCGCTGTTCTCTACATCACTAAAGATTAGTTCTTCAATTTCAGGGTGAAGGGCTGTAAGCCTTTTGCTCTCCTCAGCATATGAGAAGTAGATTGACATGTCAGCACCAGGGGACACAATGTTGAACTTCGGATCGAAAACATCGATGCCATGTACGACTCGATAGAGCCCGGGAAGAGTGAAAGCAGTGTGAGATTCATATTGACCAACAGTAACCTTGCTGAAATATGAAATATATTAATAATCTTTCTCTAGATTTCACCATTAAAATATACTCCATTTAAAAAAAAAAAATTTAGTACCTTCCAGCAATCTCTTGGAATGTACTTGTGATTATGAAATCAGCATGGTTCATGGCAATAAGATCAGCAGTGAATTGACAAGAGAAATGATATTGATCCTCAAAATTCTTCCAATAGATATCAGAATTTGGGTACTTGGTTTTTTCCAAAGCATGGGCGATTGTACACTGAATATAACAGAATATAAGCAATTGTTGACAATGAACAATTCATAATTTCAGAAAAGAAAACTTTGTATTTGAAAACCTGAGTAACTCCTAATTTGTGTGCCAACAAAGATGCTACAAGATTGCCATCACTATAGTTTCCAATTATGAGATCCGGCGTCGCCTGAAGCTCTCTAGCCAACTCGTTTGCTACATCCTACTCTCAAAAACCATTCAAATCAGTGAACTTTCAAAACAAGATCAAACTGCGTTAAGTTTACGGAAATATAGAGATCAGAATCTAACATCGGCATAAGTCTCGAGGTAAGGCCACACTTCAAAACGCGATATCCATTTCCGAATAATTCCTTTCTCGGTTCGGAAAGGAACTCGAAGAATGTGTGTGTGCTCAGTACCAATAACCTTCTCAAGGTGCTGACCACAAGTAGTTCCTACTGCATCTGGCAGCAATCTGGTCACCTGCATCAGACAACATAAATAAATACTTTTCTCCCAAATATACTGATATCAGAAGGCAACTATCAATGGCTTAGATAAGACAATCAAGACTTACAATGAGAATTCTAGGAGTGATATCAAGTCCCTGTTGCTTTATTCTAAGAAGCATCTCGTTCTCCAACGCCCGAACTTGATCCAAGATATAGACAACCTGCACATCAAAACCATCATTAAGATCAAAACACATAGAAGTATGAGCTGAAACATCGAGCGAATTTGTCGAGAAAATCACCTGGCCACCAGTGTCAGGATAACCCAAAACATTAGCTTGTGCGAAGTAGCCATGAGGAGATAGGATAACAACATTAAACACCATGGGAACTCTACCAAGGAAGTTCTCCAAGGTGCATGGATCAGGTGCCTCAAGAAGATCAAGGAGAAGATGAATGGTCTCATGAACACGCTCGGCGGTATCACCCCATCCTTTCTCCAAACCAAGCTCTTGGAACCTACATATAGAGAATTTTTGGTCCAATGAAAAAAAAATCTTTGATGGTGCCTACCGCCAGTCTTCATAAATGTATAAAACATAGATGAAAGATAGCCACTGAATACCTATGGTTAAGCTCTGAATAAGGGGTGTCCTGTGGGATGGCCAGTAGATGACCCTCAGCCTTCCTTAGTGCAGCTTGGAGAGCACTTAAGCTTTGAATTCTGTCATTCAGCATCATACTCTGCAAGTCAAATTTAAAATTTTACAACTCAACTACAGAAAGATCCAGCTTCACTGGCTGCCCATTAAGTGTGTTGATGTCATCGGCTACAACAAGTTGTCACCGCTACATCTATCAATACGATACAAACATAAAGCTTCTGATGTGGAGCATTGTAGCTTAAATCATTCCTTAGACATGTTATCTAGTTTGTTACAAGCTTTTTATAGGATTCTAGAATTTTCTAGTTTTCTCTAATTTTCTACCTAATTATTATATATAGTATGAGGTAAGAAGAGTTGAGACATTGATGAATATTATATGAATTGAAGTTTAGTGCTTGGTTTATTCTCTTGTTCTTATAAATCCTTCAAGCATCCTCTTCTTCCAAGGATCAAACAATTATCCCCCCACATCAGCTTCCTTATATTTCCCCAAGTTAGTTTAGTTTACATGATTTTGTGCTACATGGTCATTACTAGTAATTTTGCAGTCTTAACATGATCTACTACCGTGCAAAAAGTTCAGCTAAATGTGTTTATTCTAAATCTAACCATTCCACATGAAATAATCAAGGCTAGGAGAAAACTTAACATAACAGAGAACTTACCATTCCATTGTAATGGTGATGCCTCAGGAAATTAAGCAGAGGATAAAGGCTCTCCTTATCATGGAACAATTTGGAGGAAAGATGCCGATTCAGAAACTGCACACCATTACCAATGGATTTTGAAAGCGAGGGGCGAGGGAAAGAAGCATTGAAAGGCTCAAAGTCCAGCTCTAGAGTAAAGTTGCTCTGAGATCTGGAAGAAGAAAGAACTAACTTAGTTTAACTTATAATCTACAAACCTTGACAAAGATCCATGAAATTTGAGAACCAACCTCCCATCGACCAGCTCTTCCTTGAACTGTAAGTACTCAGGCACGCTCAGCTCCTCCACAGCCAATTCACTCACATTAACCCTCACATATTCCCACACTCCAGGCCTTGGTCGGATGGCCAGTGCCACCCATGGAGGTACAATTATGGCCTCCTGTAAAACATGCAAAGAATGATGCGGATAATCAACAGAAAGTGACAAACTTTCACACAAAACACTTGAGAAAGGGCAGAAATGAACATCCATAGATCGAACCTGAGCAGCTTTGAGAACATCTTCTAAGACACCATCTTTGAGCTTCTGACGATCTGCTTCAGGAATCACTGAATCATACTCAGCCAAAATCTGGTGGGGTTGTAACATCCCTTTCCCTTGTTTGACAAACCTACACGATTCAACTCTCTGCATGAAATTACTTCAACTAAAACTTATCATGCAGATTCAATTGTTTTTAGACAGCAAAAAAAAAGTTTTTTTTAAAATGATTAAGCTATTATTACTCATTGGCGACTCATGCGTATGAGATAAATTCATGAATATAATATTAATGATGATGATAACAGTGAAACAGGAATAGAAAAGGGAAAAGAACTCAGTACCTTGAGAAGAGGGCAAGCAACTCATTTGTGTGAGCTGAAAGAGTGTCTCCAAGCCGCTCACGAACGCTATGAACGCGGCCCAAAAATCTATTATCAGACATGGCTCCTCTCCTCCTCCTTTACAGATTCAGAAGAACTAACTACATATTAAAATAGAAAGTACAACAACAGTTTGTCAAAAATCTCAAGCAATATTATGAAAGTTCAGATCTTTGACTTGGCAACAAAGCTCACGAACATCTACATAAGAACTATCAAAGTAAAGAGTTTCATAAACCTCATGTCAGCAGAGATCATCGTGCATGGCAAGTGAAGCAAACAGATATTTTATAAACTAGAAGACTAACCGGATCTAATCTCAAACGAACAAATTTGGGTAGATCTTAAGCAAGAATCCTGTTTTATATAATTTTTTTAATATAATTTATAATTCAGAGATGGCCAGGAACAATTAAACCGGTTCCAGAAAACAACGACTGAGGTCTCGGCCACCTAGTAATAGGTGCCCGGCCACGTTTTACTAAAGATAAGGTGGGAAAAAAGGTCACGTACCGAGGGAGAAATCAAAACGTGATATTTTTTGCCAAAAAAATAAATTTTTTTTCTGGGAAGGACGGATCTTTCGGAGTTTACTGAGCCATGACACACAAGAAAATCCTCAGCATGATATGAACTGGCTGAAAAGAACTAAGTTAGAAAGCTGATATTTTTGGGATGACGAAATTTCATTTTAAAAAAATTACTTTTTTGCTACCAACTCAACTTCTCCTGCAAGAAAGATAAACTACTGTGGAATTTTATTGTTTAAAACGTCTAAATATTTTCTTCGCAGAGTGCTTACAGAATGAAATAGAAGGCTGTGGAAATGGAAAATCCAAAAAACCTCCTGAAATCAGGCAAACCTCTTTTTCGTTCAGCAATCAACATAAGGTGCAGTAAAAAGTTGCTAATTTTTTTATCAATTAGTAAATTTCTTCCAAAATCATACACCCTGCGTTCCACAAGAGCAACTGAGCAAGAGCTCCCTGTCTCTCCAGAGACTATATTTTTCATATAAAAAACCGTAATTTTGCCATTAATTTATGTTTAAAATCTCCCCACCATAACTTAAAAGTTCCATCCTTCTTTGGTGTGTTGAAGCTAAGCAGGAATCGCTTAGAAAACCAAGCAAGAACTAATAATCTAAGTTCAAAAGACTTCATTTCTACAGGATTTTCGGCAGAGGAAAGCGACGACCTTTACCTTGCTGAAGACCAAAATGGAGACAATAATGGAGAAAAAGCAGAATGCAATAAGAAAAGAAAACGGAGAGCAAGAAAACGGAGTGAACGGAGTTATGAGCAATGGATGAGAAGAGCTGATCTTGGTCCCTTTAAATACCCGAAAAAAAGATGGATTGGACCTCATTTTTCGACCTGTTAGAGCTCACTAGTTGCTGAATCATCGCTTTCACCACCCAAGAGAGAGAAAATGATCGATATAATCGAGGAAAAAGTTTCTAAAAAAACTTTGTAGAAAATAATGCTTTACGGACATATTCATAATTT